>NC_091444.1:56518955-56682720 GCF_964237555.1 Oryctolagus cuniculus
TCCATTTGAGATTTCTCCTAGTGTGTTTGGGTTTGGAACACAAATGCAGATGTTGCTGAATGCTTTTGCCTTATATAATTAAATGTATGTTCATTTTGTTGTAATGTTAATCCACTAAGAAATCTGTTATCTGGCTATACAACAAGCACCTAGTCTGGACTGGTGTCATTATTACGTACTCATTCACAGCACAATCAGGGTAACCACTTAGAACATTGTTTCCTTCTGATATACTGAAGCCTAGATAGTCCTATCATGTTTTGTACTCCTTTTCTTCCAAGCACGGTTCCAAATGCCATCACATCTGCTTAACTGTTTTTGAACTTTCATCTGACCCATTCCTTCAGCTTTCCAATGGTTCCCCACTGTTGAGTCTGCTAATAATTTTAGTATGCCTTCCATTATACCTGTTCAAGTTTACAGGTGACACAAGTGTCAGTTTCCCATTTCTGAGTTTGCAGTCATGCATTAGGCTATCACGAAAGTACTAGTTAATGCTACTAGTTTTCAGCTCGATGATAACTGGACAAATTTGTGAACTGTTGTCATACTGGACAATAACCTCCTGTTTGAACAATAACCTCCAAGTCTTCAGGTAGTTTTGTTTTTCAGATCAGTGTAAACTGAAATTAAAAGGACTTTTTGTCTTCCTTTGCTTTTTACCTAAGATCTTACGGGCTCTCTTCCTAGTTCCTCAAATACCTGAGTCCCACTCAATCAGTCAGATTTGATTTCTCAGGTAAGCGAGCCCTTACCACTCAAGGGAAAGCTGCAGTAATATCACTTGGGAGCTTGTTACAATGCGGAATCTCTGGCTCCTAACTTAGACTTACCGAATCAAATCTCATCTGACCAATACTCTAACAGTGTTGATTTTTGTGCCCAATAAAATCTAAGGGGCCCTGGTCTAGGTAACATTCTGGCTGCTCCATCTTTCAAGAGAAAAAAAAAAAGTGATTCTTTTACCTTTTAATAATCCTTTGCCAGCTAGTGCCGCGGCTCACTAGGCTAATCCTCCACCTAGCGGCACCAGCACACTGGGTTCTAGTCCCGGTCAGGGCACCGGATTCTGTCCCGGTTGCCCCTCTTCCAGGCCAGCTCTCTGCTGTGGCCAGGGAGTGCAGTGGAGGATGGCCCAAGTACTTGGGCCCTGCACCTGCATGGGAGACCAGGATAAGCACCTGGCTCCTGCCATCGGATCAGCGCGGTGCGCCGGCCGCGGTGGCCATTGGAGGGTGAACCAAGGGCAAAGGAAGACCTTTCTCTCTGTCTCTCTCTCTCACTGTCCACTCTGCCTGTCAAAAAAAATAATAAAAAAAAAATCCTTTGCCAGTAATCTTTCTCATTTCTTAAAGCATCATTTCCAACCCCTCACTTCTAATTACAAGTGCTACCCACAGCTGTGTCAAAAGATCATCATGCCTTCTGGTTCTTAGGAAAAATTAAAGACTCAACAAATTAAAGAGAGAGGTTTCCATCTGCTAATTCACTCCCTAATTGGCTGCAATGGCCAGTGCTGTGCCAATTCGGAGCCAGGAGCTGGGAGTTTCTTCCCAGTCTCCTATATGGGTAGAAAGGCCCAAGGACTTGGGCCATCTTTTACTGCTTTCCCAGGCCATAGCAGAGAGCCGGATTGCAAGTGGAGCAGCTGGGACTCGAACTGGTGCCCATGTGGGATGCTTCACTGCAGGCGGCAGCTTTACCCACTATACCACAACGCTGGCCCCCCATCCTCTTTTATTTTCCTTCATCCCACCCCATCTTTAGTCATCACTTGTCGCTCCCCGTCTTCGTGGAGGAACGACACAGGACCCTGCGCTGTTCTTTTGTCTGCTCGGCCCTCCCCGGGTTTGCTGCTGGTTCTTCCCGGGTTGGCTACTATCCCTTCCACCTCCGTGGAAGGGCAGTTCCCCCTGGCCGCTTTCCCCACTTCCGCAGGGGAGCGGCACACCGCCGGCCGGCTTTCTCGGGGGCTGCACAGGTGTTCCTTCAGCTAGATGTTCCCCTTAGATGTTCCCGGTGCATGCCGTCTCTCTCCTCCTTTATAGTCCTCCTCCGCCAATCCCAACTCGGCTGCCCACACGCCGAGCACACCGCTCTCCTCCAATCAGGAGCAAGTCCTACAGTTTATTAGCTGAACTGGAGGCAGCTGTGCGGAAGCTGTTTACTTCTCTCCCAGCGCCATATTGTGGGAGAGCAGATGCATAGAATAAGTCTTAATTCCAGTAACTCAGTCTAGTCCGGTTGCTCCCCACAATCACTGATCTGCTTCTTGTTAATATTGACTAATTTGCATTTTTACATAAACAAAATTATAAGCTATGCATTCTTAGTTATCTGTCTTCTTTCAATCATTATAGTTATTTTATAAATTAAAATATTTGTATTTTATTCAATGAAAATATATAATTAAAGTAAAAATTTCAATGACTTTTTTTCCCTCCATAAAAATACAATCTTTAAAAAATGGTATCAGAACACATAATTAGTGAAAGAGCTGCACAATAGAGCAAAGTGGCAGCCTCTCAGAAATGAGATCACCTGATGCACTTGATTGAGAACAGCCTCCCAGATGAGTTCGTTGAGGCCACCTTTGTCACCTTATCAGTAAAAACAGAATCTTCTATGAAGTCATCTAATCAAAGTCAGCAAATGTGTTTGATTTGAGCATTGATTTTCAAACTTTCCAACACATTCTAGTAACACAGGAAGATTTGCCAACATAGCTATGTGCAGCTCCTGCTATGGAAATAGTGAATCCGATTGTTCAGGAGTCAACCTGAGCATCTGTGGTTTTAAAGGTTTCCCAGCTGCCTGTAAGGAGGAGGAGTTGAGAATCACTGTGACAATACCATTCGGCAGGGCAAGTAGCACTTTCTGCTTCTCACCTTCACTAGTGGGAAAGGTGAGCAAGCACAGGGAGTAGAATGTTGCTTAAAACATGTCTGCTCCTTGAAATGATGAGTATATATGCGTAGACAATTCAAGAGAGAAAGACAAATCAATGAACTATATACAAGAATGAATGAAATAAAACATACCAAACTTTGTAGAACACTGCTAAAATAGTACTGACAGAGAAGTTTATAACATGAATATATATATATATAAAACAACAGAGGAAAAATTTCAAGTCAATAATCTAAACCCAACTCAAGATCAAAGGAAAACAAAAGTAAACCCAAAACCAGAAGGAAACCATAATCAGATAAATCAATGAAGTTGAAAATGTAAAAATGATAAGAAATGAGAGAAAGAAGTAGCTTGTTATATAAAAAAAATCAATAAAATTGAAACATCTGTAGCAAGACTAACAAAGAAAATAGAGAAAAGAGAAAAATACTATTTTCATGAAAGAAATAGAGTAAATCGTTTTAAACCCTGCAGACATTCAGAAGTTAAAAGGGTGCTACAAACACTACACACATTATTTGACAGCCTTGATGAAAAAGATCCGCTCCTCAAAAGAATAAATAAACTGCCAACAACTCACCTACTATGAAACTCATAATTTGAAATATTTAAGAAAAGAAATTTAAGGTTTAGATGGTTTCACTCTAATGTCCAGACTTTTCTAAGTTTGTTTGTTTTTGAAAGACAGAGCAACTGGGGAAAATAGAAAGAGACATACACATTTTCCATCCACTGTTTCACTCCTCAAATGGCCACAAGAGCTGGTGCTGGGCCAGGCCTGAGCTAGGAGCCCAGAAGTCACCCTAGTCTTTTATGCAGGTACCAGGGTCAGAGTACTCAGGCCATCCTCTTCTGTTTTCCCAGGCATATTAACAGGGAGCTGTATCAGAAGCAGAGTAGCTGGAACTCCAACTGGCTCTCTGATATGAAATGCTGGCATCAGCAGGCCACAGCTGAGCCACTCTGCCACAATGCCACCTGCCAGTTATTTTTGTTGCCATACTAAACAGCTCTTAACTCAATTACCTTATTATCTTCCCTATGGCAAATGATTTTGTTCTTCCATAGCTTTAACAATTACTTCTGTGAAAGTGCTTCTCAAATTTTTATCTATAATCCTTTACTCCAAATCTAACTGGGAATGTGATCAGAGATTTTCACCTTCGTAATTTTTAGCATTCAATCTTTGCTTTATTTTCTTGTAACTAGAAATTTGATTGTGTACTCTGTATCTGAATACCTATAATGCCAATCTCGAAAGGTTGTATACTATATGATTCCATATAAATAGTGTTCTTGAAATCACAAAATTATGGAAATGCAGAATAGATGAGTGAATTCCAGGGTTTAAGGGCAAGCAGGTATTAAGCATTGTAGTGGACCCCTCCGGGTAACGGAAATGTTTTGTCAATTTTTGGAGAAGCTTCTCTGGCTGATCAAAATCACTGTGAGCTCCGGGAGAGGGTAGGAAACAATCCTTAGGGCTGTCCTAATTGCCTTTTTACCTCTTATTACTGTCATCTTTGTGTTACTGGTTTTGCAGCCTGTATTGAAAACTTCTTAGGTTTTGAAAATAAGCAAATCCCTACTTTATGTCTACAGAGATATTTTTATGGTTTCTGGAACTTACATAAAAAGATTAAAAATCCTGTTAAAGTCCCATCATCTTGATTAAATATCTGCTCAACAAATAATCAAGGAGCTGTACTCTCAAACTCTAGTTCATTTTCATTGTACTTTGTCAGAGTGTAGGGCCATATATTCATGTTTGTACTCTCTACCCCAGAGCACACTAGTAAAAATTTTAATCAATATTGAGTGTCCATGCCTTTGAATTTGCACATTTAGGTATGTTTACAAAGCCCAACATTTCCTGTGATTCTGCTTTCAGAATAAGGGTCATAGAACTCTGAAGAGCAAAAACCTAGAAATTAAAAGAATGAATAAGATAATTGGTTTTTTTGCCATCACATCGAAAAATGCATTTAAATGACTTCATCTTTATATTTTTGAGTTGTCTACTCAGTCTTAAAATTTGGCTCAGGTGACTAAAAAAAAACCATATCTGTTTGCATTATTCTACTTCCATTGATCTTTGAATTAACTTCAGTCATTGGAAGATGTGATCTGGTTTGATCTAATTTCAAACTGTGATCAGAGTTAATTTTAACTGTATGAGAATTGAATAATCTTCTGAATGCACCTGATACATAAAATTCCAGATATAACAATAGTCAGATGTTAGTTTTTCATTTTAGGAAGTTAATTCTTTATGTAATAAGATACACATTCATAAATATACACCATTAGGCTTGCCTGAACAGCTCTTGTAGTACACATGAAGTGTGGCTTTATTCACTCACACAAAGAATGTATTCACACTCTGCCTTTCAGGATTATAATAATTGCATAAACAAAACATATTCATAATAAGGCAGAATAGCATATTGAATATATTCAAAATTTGACATTATTCTTTTGAGCTCCACCTCTCCTCTCTTCTGCCTTTATTATGATGGAAAAAGAAATGCTAAAGAATCTAGAAGGAAGCTGTGGTAAACACCCTTTGTTTTGCCTAGTGAACACCCATTCTGTCTGGAAAATGTTTCTATTTAAAACTCCTCACCGCCACAGCCGTATTTCTGCATTGTGATACCACCTTCTTTGCCACTGGTGATCCAGTTAGGAAATACGACTACAAATTTCCTATCCAAAATTGCCCTCTGTCTTTAATGGCAGATGCGTAAACCCAGGAGCCATGAGTTTTCATGATCCACTTTGCAGGTGGGAAATGGTAAAGGCTGTTTTGTTTCATTTTGTTCTGTTCTTGGGGCAAATAAAGATACCTTATAAGGAACCAATATGAGAACAAGAAAGCAGATTCTGACAACACCAGGGTCTGTGTTTCCATTTGCTTTGAGGTCTAAATACATCCCTTACCTTTGCTTCCCAGTACATTTTAACAAATTCCTTCACTTGTATGTGTATGTTTTCTTTCTTTTTAATTTTATTTTTTAACTTTTATTTCATAAATATAAATTTCCAAAGTATAGCTTATGGATTACAATGGCTTTTCCCCTCCCATAACTTCCCTCAAACCCGCAACCCTCCCATCTCCTGCTCCCTCTCCCCTTCCATTCACATCAAGATTCATTTTCAATTCTCTTTATATACAGAAGATCAATTTAGTATATATTAAGTAAAGATTTCAACAGTTTGCTCCCACACAGAAACACATAGTGTAAAGTACTATTGGAGTGCTAGTTATAGCATTAATTCACATTGGACAACACATTAAGGACAGAGATCCTACATGAGGAGTAAGTGCACAGTGACTCCTGTTGTTGACTTAACAATGGACACTCTTATTTATGGCATCAATAATCACCCTAGGCTCTTGTCATGAGCTGCCAGGCTATGGAAACATTTTGAGTTTGCCGAATCCGATCTTATTTAGACAAGGTCATAGTCAAAGTGGAAGTTCTCTCCTCCCTTCAGAGAAAGGTATCTTTGATGGCTCATTCTTTCCACTGGGATCTCACTCGCAGAGATCTTTCATTTAGTTTTTTATTTTATTTCACTTTTTTTTTTTTTTTTTTTTTTTTTGCTAGAGTGTCTTGGATTTCCATGCCTAAAATACTCTCATGGGCTCTTCAGCCAGATCTGAATGCCTTAAGGGCTGATTCTGAGGCCAGAGTGCTGTTTAAGACATCTGCCATGCTACGAGTCTGCTTTGTATACTGCTTCCCATGTTGGATCATTCTCTCCTTTTTAATTCTATCAGTTAGTATTTGCAGACACTAGTCTTGTTTATGTGATCCCTTTGACTCTTAGACCTATCATTATGATCAATTGTGAACTAAAACTGACCACTTTTACTAGTGAGATGGCATTGGTATGTGCCACCTTCATGGGATTGAATTGGAATCCCCTGGTATGTCTCTAACTCTACCATTTAGGGCAAGTCCGATTGAGCATGTCCCAAATTGTACATCTCTTCCCTCTCTTTTTCTCACTCTTATATTTAACAGGGATCACTTTTCAGTTAAATTTAAACACCTAAGAATAATTGTGTGTTAGTTATAGAGTTCAACCAATAGTATTAAGTAGAACAAAACAAAATACTAAAAGGGATAAAGTATTACATTGTACATCAACAGTCAGGACAAGGGCTCATCAAGTCACTGTTTCTCATAGTGTCTATTTCACTTCAACAGGTTTCCTTTTAGGTGCTGAGTTATTTGTCACTGATCAGGGAGAACATATGATATTTGTCCCTTTGGGACTGGCTTATTTCACTCAGCATAATGTTTTCCAAATTACTCCATTTTGTTACAAATGACTGGATTTCATTGTTTTTGACTGCTGTATAGTATTCTATAGAGTACATGTCCCATAATTTCTTTATCCACTCTACTGTTGATGGGCATTTAGGATGATTCCAAGTCTTAGCTATTGTGAGTTGAGCTGCAATGAACATTAAGGTGCAGATAGCTCTTTTGTTTCCCAATTGAATTTCCTTTGGGTAAATTCCAAGGAGTGGGATGGCTGGGTTGTATGGTAGGGTTATATTTAGGTTTCTGAGGAATCTCCAGACTGACTTCCACAGTGGCTTTACCAGTTTGCATTCCCACCAAGAGTGGGTTAGTGTCCCTTTTTCACCATATCCTTGCCAGCATCTGTTGGTTGATTTCTGTATGTGAGCCATTCTTACCAGGGTGAGGTGAAACCTCATTGTGGTTTTGATTTGCATTTTGCTGAATGCTAGTGATCCTGAACATTTTTTCATGTGCCTGTTGGCCACTTGGATTTCCTCTTTTGAAAAATGTCTATTGAGGTCCTTGGCCTGTCTCTTAAGTGTTGTTTGTTTTATTGTTGTGGAGTTTCTTGATCTCCTTGTAGATTCTGGTTATTAATGCTTTATCTGTTGCGTAGTTTGCAAATATTTTTTCCCATTCTGTCGGTTGTCTCTTCACTTTGCTGACTGTTTCTTTTGCTGTACAGAAACTTCTCAATTTGATGCAATCCCAAATGTTAATTTCGGCTTTGACTGCCTGTGCTTCTGGGGTCTTTTCCAAGAAGACTTTGCCTGTGCCTATATCTTGCAGGGTTTCTCCAATGTTCTCTTTTTTTTTTTTTTTTTTTTTTTTTTTATTTTTTTTGACAGGCAGAGTGGACAGTGAGAGAGAGAGACAGAGAGAAAGGTCTTCCTTTGCCGTTGGTTCACCCTCCAATGGCCGCCGCGGCCGGCGCGCTGCGGCCGGCGCACCGCGCTGATCCGATGGCAGGAGCCAGGAGCCAGGTGCTTTTCCTGGTCTCCCATGGGGTGCAGGGCCCAAGCACCTGGGCCATCCTCCACTGCACTCCCGGGCCACAGCAGAGGGCTGGCCTGGAAGAGGGGCAACCAGGACAGAATCCGGTGCCCCAACCGGGACTAGAACCCGGTGTGCCGGCGCCGCTAGGCGGAGGATTAGCCTAGTGAGCCGCGGCGCCGGCCTCTCCAATGTTCTCTAATAATTTGATGGTGTCAGGTCATAGATTTGTATCTTTAATCCATGTTGAGTGGACTTTTGTGTAAGGTGTAAGGTAGGGGTCTTGCTTCACGCTTCTGCAGGTAGAAATCCAGTTTTCCCAGCACCATTTATTGAATAGACTGTCCTTGCTCCAGGAATTGGTTTGGATCCTTGATCAAATATAAGTTGGCTGTAGATGTTTGGGTTGATTTCTGGTGTTTCAATTCTGTTCCATTGGTCTATCCATCTGTTTCTGTACCAGTACCATGCTGTTTTGATTACAACTGCCCTGTAGTATGTCCTGAAATCTGGTATTGTGATGCCTCTGGCTTTGTTTTTGTTGTACAAGATTGCTTTAGCTATTTGCAGTCTCCTGTGTCTCCATATGAATTTCAGCATCATTTTTTCCAGATCTGAGAAGAATGTCTTTGGTATTTTGATTGGTATCACACTGAATCTATAAATTGTTTTTGGGAGAATGGACATTTTAATGATATTGATTCTTCCAATCCAAGAGCATGGAAAATCTTTCCATTTTTTGGTATCCTCTTCTATTTCTTTCTTTTTTTTTTTTTTTTTTGACAGGCAGAGTGGACAGTGAGAGAGAGAGACAGAGAGAGAAAGGTCTTCCTTTGCCGTTGGATCACCCTCCAATGGCCGCCGCTGCAGCCGGCGCACCGCGCTGATCCGATGGCAGGAGCCAGGATCCAGGTGCTTTTCCTGGTCTCCCATGGGGTGCAGGGCCCAAGCACCTGGGCCATCCTCCACTGCACTCCCTGGCCATAGCAGAGAGCTGGCCTGGAAGAGGGGCAACCGGGACAGAATCCGGCGCCCCGACCGGGACTAGAACCCGGTGTGCCGGCGCCGCAAGGTGGAGGATTAGCCTATTGAGCCACAGCGCCGGCCTATTTCTTTCTTTAACATTTTGTAATTCTCATTGTAGAGATCTTTAACGTCCTTGGTTAAGTTTATTCCAAGGTATTTGATTGTTTTTGTAGCTATTGTGAATGGGATTGATCTTAGAAGTTCTTCCTCAGCCATGGCATTGTCTGTGTATACAAAGGCTGTTGATTTTTGTGCATTGATTTTATATCCTGCTACTTTGCCAAACTCCAAACTCTTCTATGAGTTCCAATAGTCTCTTAGTAGAGTTCTTTGTGTCCCCTAAATAAAGAATCATATCATCTGCAAAGAGGGATAATTTGACTTCTTCCTTCCCAATTTGTATCCCTTTAATTTGTTTTTCTTGCCTAATAGCTCTGGCTAAAACTTTCAGAGCTATACTGAATAGCAGTGGTGAGAGTGGGCATCCCTGTCTGGTACCAGATCTCAGTGGAAATCCTTCCAACTTTTCCCCATTCAATAGGATGCTGGCTGTGGGTTTTTCATAAATTGCTTTTATTGTATTGAGGAATGTTCCTTCTATGCCCAATTTGCTTAGAGTTTTCATCATGAAAGGGTGTTGTATTTTATCAAATGCTTTCTCGGCATCTATTGAGATAATCATAATTTTTCTTCTGCAGTTTGTTAATGTGGTGTATCACATTGATTGTTTTGCAAACATTGAACCATCCCTGCATGCCAGGGATAAATCCCACTTGGTCTGGGTGGATGACCTTTCTGATGTGTTTTTGTATTCTATTGGCCAGAATTTTATTGAGGATTTTTGCATCTATGTTCATCAGGGATATTGGTCTGTAATTCTCTTTCAGTGCTGCATCTTTTTCCGGCTTAGGGATTAAGGTGATGCTGGCTTCATAAAAAGAATTTGGGGGGATTCCCTCTTTTTTGATTGTTCTGAATAGTTTGAAAAGAAATGGAATTAGTTCTTCTTTAAATGTCTGGTAGAATTCAGCAGTGAATCCCATCTGCTCCTGGGCTTTTCTTTGTTGGGAGTGCCTTTATTACTGTTTCAATTTCTTTCTCAGTTATGGGTCTATTTAGGTTTTCTATGTCTTCATGGTTCAATTTAGGTAGATAGCATGTGTCCAGGAATCTATCCATTTCTGATAGGTTTCCCTGTTTGCTGGCATACAAGTCCTTGTAGTAATTTCTGATGATTCTTTTCATTTCTGTTGTGTCTGTTGTTACATTTCCTTTTTCATGTCTGATTTTATTGATTTGGGTCTTTTCTCTTCTTTTTTTAGTTAGTTGGGCCAGTGCTGTGTCAATTGTATTCATTTTTTCAAAAAACCAGCTCTTCATTTGGCTGATTTGTTGTAATTTTTTTGGATTCTATCCTGTTGATTTCTACTCTGATTTTAATTATTTCTCTTCTCCTACTAGATTTGGGTTTGGTTTGCTGCAGTTTTTCTAGATCTTTGAGATGCATTGAAAGATCATTTATTTGGTGCCTTTCCAATTTCTTGATGTAGACACCTATTGCTCTAAACTTTCCTCTCAACACTGTTTTCGCCGTATCCCATAAGTTTTGATATGTTGTGTTGTTATCCTCATTTACTTCCAGAAAGTTTTTGATTTCTCTTTTGATTTCTTCTATGACCCAGTATTCATTCAGGAGCATGTTTTTCAGTCTCCATGCATTTATTTTTATTTTTATTTTATCTTTATTTTTATTTTTGACAGGCAGAGTGGACAGTGAGAGAGAGAGACAGAGAGAAAGGTCTTCCTTTGCCGTTGGTTCACCGTCCAATGGCCGCCACCGCCAGGACACTGCGGCCGGCGCACTGCGCTGATCCGAAGTCAGGAGCCAGGTGCTTTTCCTGGTCTCCCATGGGGTGTAGGGCCCAAGCACTTGGGCCATCCTCCACTGCACTCCCTGGCCACAGCAGAGAGCTGGCCTGGAAGAGGGGCAACCAGGACAGAATCTGGTGCCCCGACCAGGACTAGAACCCGGGGTGCCGGCGCCGCTAGGCAGAGGATTAGCCTAGTGAGCCGCGGTGCTGGCAGTCTCCATGCATTTTCATACGCTCTAGGGATTCCTGAGTTGCTAATTTCCAACTTCATTCCACTGTAGTCTGAGAAGCTGCACGGTATGATTCTAATTCTTTTAAATTTGCTGAGACTTGCTTTATGGTCTAGTATGTGGTCAATGCTAGATAAGGTTCCATGCACTGCTGAGAATAATGTAAAGTCTTTAAATATAGGATAGAATGTTCTGTGGGCAATAGTGCCAATTAAATCTGCTGTTTCCTTGTTGATCTTCTGTCTGGTTGATCTGTCTATTTCTGAGAGTGGAGTATTGAAGTCCCCCAGTACTATTGTATTGGGGTCTAAGTCTCCCTTTAAGTCCCTTAACATATCTTTTAAATAGACCAGTGCCCTGTAATTAGGTGCATATACAGTTATAATAATTACATCTTCCTGTTTAATTGAACCCTTAATCATTATATAGTGTCCCTCTTTGTCTCTCTTAAGAGTTTTTGTGTTAAAGTTTATTTTGTCTAATATTAGTATGTCTACACCTGCTTTTTTTTTGGTTTCTGTTGGCATGGAATATCATTTTCCAGCCTTTCACTTTCAGTCTGCATGCATCTTTGTTGGAAAGATGTGTTTCTTGTAGGCAGCAAATAGATGTTTTTTTTTACCTTAATCCATTCAGCCAGTCTGTGTCTTTTAACTGGAGAGTTGGGGCCATTAATGTTCAATGTGACTATTGATAAGTAGTAACTTTGCCCTGCCATTTTCCCAAAGATATTTTCTAGTATATGCTTTGAGCTTCCTTTGCTCTTTTACTGGTAGGTTTTCTTCCTTTACCTTCTTTCATATTGATGGCCGTGTTCTGTGTTTCTGTGTGTAACACATCTTTAAGCATCTTTTGCAGGGCTGGACGAGTGGCGACAAATTCTTTCAATTTCTGTTTGCTATGAAAGGTCTTTATTTCACCTTCATTCACAAATGAGAGCTTTGCAGGATATAATATTCTGGGCTGGCAGTTTTTCTCTCTTAGTACCTGGGCTCTGTCTCGCCATTCCCTCCTAGTCTGTATGGTTTCTGATGAGAAGTCAGCTGTGAGTCTAATTGGAGATCCTCTGAGAGTAATCTGACATTTCTCTCTTGCACATTTTAGAATCTTTTCTTTATGTTTCACTGTGGTGAGTTTGATTACAACGTGTCGTGGTGAGGATCTATTTTGGTCATATTTATTAGGGGTTCTATGTGCTTCGTGCAGTAAGATGTCTCTGTCCTTCTCCAAACCCGGGAAGTTTTCTGCTAGTATCTCACTAAAAAGGCTTTCTAATCCTTTCTCTGTATGCCTTCAGGAACTGCTAGAACTGGAATGTTGGTTTTTTAACAGTATCCTGTAGATTCCCAACAATATTTTTTAGATTTCTAATTTCCTCTTCTTTTCTTTGGTTTGACTGTATACTTTCCTGTGCTCTGTCTTCTACGTCCGATATTCTCTGTTCTGCTTCACTCATTCTGTTTTTAAGGCTCTCTAATGTGTTTGTCATTTGATCTATTGAGCTCTTCATTTTATTTTGATTTTTCATCCCTATCACAGTTTCATGTTCTACTAGTTGTTTCATTTCATTTTGATCCCTCCTTAACATTTCATTTTCACGAGAGAGGTTTTCTATCCTGTGCAGTAATGATTTCTGTAGTTCAGGAATTTGTTTAAGAGAACTTCTAAATGTTCTTATCATAAATTTTTTGAAATCCATATCTTGCATTTCTTCTATCTCATCATCTTCATAATCTTGAATTGGAGTGTCATGTTCATTTGGGTGCCTCATAATATCTTCCTTTTCTTGTTTCCTTGGTTTCTGCATTTGTTGCTTGACATTGTGGAGATATTCTTTGGTTACTTTTTTTTTCCTCACTGTGGTGGCTTTTTTTGTTATACTATGACTCTAGATTAAGTGGACTGTCTGCTTTTGGTGGACCTTTAGAGGCTTGTGATGGGTGTGTCCAGAGAATTCTGTTCAGTTCTTCAGGGTTAAGGGTATGCCAAAGTGACATACCCAGGTTTGGCATGGTAAATCTTCTCTCTCTCTCTCTCTCTCTCTCTTTAACTCAGAAGGGAAGTAATTTTGCACAGCTGAGCTATTCTCCTTGAAGGCAGTCAGTGTCTCAGCACTAACCCCTCTGGGTTTAATATTCGTCTGCTCTGTCCCAAGGACCACACAAAGGATCTGTGCAGTCCTCAGCATAAGCTCAGATTCCCCTGCAATCTCCCACCGGGTTGCCAAGGTTACTGAGTTTGTGGCGTCTCCCACTGAATTCTCATGTCTCAGGCACTCCATGAGTTCTCTCACACACCCTCAGTTTTTTTTCACAGTCTCAGTTCATAAGCTCTACACATTCACTAGGTCTTAATCTCCTGTTATTTCTCCCCACCAGAGTTAGGTTTTTCTGCTTGGCTGAGGGAAGGCAAGCCCTTAGGTGGTGCAGCTTTTACATATGTCCAAAATGGCACCTGCTCTTTGTCTTGCTCGCCTTTGTAAGGTGAGTGGAGAGAGAGAATCATGTCTGTACCAGTCCCTTTTATTTTTTTTTTCTCCTCTAGTTAGTCTGGTGAACTTTCCCCCATGGGGCTTCAAGCCTTGTTCCCTCTAGGTTCTTCCTGCTGCTTTCTCACCAGTGTCTCGGGCTACTGAGGATTCGCCTCACCTCCCTTTCCAGCACTGGTGCGTAGACTCAGCTGCTGGGGTCCCATGCCGTGGGCGCCATGCCCTCCACGTAGGTCCACCATGTCCCACTAGTTTCAGAAGAGTTTCCTCTGCAGTTTTTTCCATAACTCTTCCCTGAAACTACAGTATCTCCACTTTTATTAAACTAGCTTTTCCCCAACTATCAGTGCGCTCCCTTCCTATTCTGCCATCTTGGAAGACTTATATGTTTATGTTTTCACATGCCCCTCAAAGGTTGTACCTTATGATCAAAGTAGTATTAATGCAGAATCTCAAATTTCTTTGTTGTTATTGTTGTTATGGTATTAATCTTAGAGAGCAATAGTTTTTCACTTGAATATGCCAATGTCCTGTAGCCTAAGACCACCAGGAATATACTTATAGTTGAAAAAATTATTTTATTACTCATTGCAATGAAGGAGAATGCTCACAAGGGCTGCCATAGAGAATCTGAGCAACAGACTATTAAAAAGACTCTAGGGTTTGGGCTTTGGTAGTCTTGAAGAGGATTTGAAGAAGCAGAGCTTTGCTTTGTAATGGATGTTACCAGGAAATGGGGTAGATTCTGTGCTTACACATCTCAGTACATTTTATCTACAGGAGGCCAGACTACAAAAGACCTCAGTGGTCAAGAAACAGCAGTCATTAAACTGGCAGTTAATCAACTCCAATTAAATTGACACTTTCAGAGATGTAATGAGCATACACCTGTGATAGAAATATCCAAATCTAGTCTAGGAAAGAAAGGTTTCTATTCCTTGGATGAAAAGTAATTTCAAATTCAGCCTCTTTATATTTTCTTTTTGAAAGCGAGAGGGAGAAAGATTTTAACTTTCTCAAAAAATTGTAATAATTATGTTCTCAATAAAAAAAGATGTAGTCCTACAACCAATGTTTATCTTCCTTGAAAAGAATGGAAAATTTCTGATGACTGCTCAATGTTCCCCAATAGATGTGCAATCATGAAAATGAGTGGAGTACCTAGAGGTAGTGCATAAGATTTGGGCACCTGTGATCAGTTTTGGTAAAGCAACATTGCATATATGTTTGAAAAAGTGACTTCCACTTTGCCGTTTTTAAAAGGGAAGATCATGCCTCAAACCCACTTAGAATGTAAGGATGAACACAACATGCCCACACTCTTGCGTGGGCTCCTTTCTGTCGCTCCCCCTCTTCATGGAGGAACGACACAGGACCCTGCGCTGTTCTTTTGTCTGCTCGGCCCTTCCCGGGTTTGCTGCTGGTTCTTCCCGGGTTGGCTACCGACCCTTCCACCTCCGTGGAAGGGCGGTTCCCCCTGCCACTTTCCCCACTTCCGCAGGGGAGCGGCGCACCGCCGGCTGGCTCTCTTGGGGGCTGCACAGGTGTTCCTTCAGATAGATGTTCCTCTTAGATGTTCCTGGTGCATGTTGTCTCTCTCCTCCTTTATAGTCCTCTTCCATCAATCCCAACTCTGCTACCCACACACCGAGTACCCTGCTCTCCTCCAATCAGGAGCAGGTCCTGCTGTTTATTGGTTGAACTGGAGGCAGCTGTGTAGAAGCTGTTTCCCTTCTCAGCGCCATATTGTGGGAGAGCAGATGCATAGAATAAGTCTTAATTCCAGTAACTTAGTCTAGTCCGAGTTGCTCCCCACACTTTCCTTCCTACCTCAAAGCTGCTTTTGTGGAATTTCCTTTACTACCTGGATAAGTCAGTCTTCTCACATGCATTTAAATCTATGGCAACTGTAAAAGGAACAGCTATGAAAGAATACCATTTACATTCAATACTTGAAGTATTTTAAAGACGAATGAGTATTGAAATTAATATTTGTGTGTTTCCGTAAGTTTCAGAATATGATTAACAAGTTTTATAATCAAGTTTATTTTGACATTTATGTTGAACTATTTCAACTGAAATAGCTAGGATCATTTTGCCAATGTAAACATAATGCATATTACAGATCTCTGAGGTAAATAGGTAGCAAGTTTAGCCAGTCTCCAATGGTGATTGAAATGGAATCAGTAGAATCTCAGTTCACATTGGAATTCCATTCATGTAACCATGATATAGCTTACTTTGTATACATAACGATTCACATGTATATTTACAATTTTAGATAGACATGAATTATGATGAAAACCAAATTGAAAAAATTGAATAATTCAAGCCAATCAACCTCTTCCTAAAACTACAATTTCTGCTCATAATTGCAGCCCTCTATTCATCCAGTCCTCTATCCTGATGACATTGACCTCCCTTTTGTCCTCTGGTATTTGTCACCCCTATGCTCAATTTGTTATATATCCTGTAACAAGTTGCTTATTTTGTTTCTCTTTATTTTACACTGAACTACAGAAGAACCTAATTCCTTGAATCTTGGATAAGAACCAGTAGAAATCTTGATTGCCTCACTTTTTCCTTGCCTAACCCAAGGCACTCTACATATATTGCTACTAAAATCCTCTAAACTTCCTTTCATAATGTCATTTTTGTTGAAAAACATTGCATGTCTCTTTCTCTGCCTGATAAAAGAAAAACATCAGACTCTTTAGCCTTGAGTTCAAGGTCTGCTGAAAAGCACTCTGAACTCATTACATTAAAGTTCCCACTATTCCCAGCACCAGTATACAGAAAGCGTGCAATAAATGATTTCTATTTATTGTTTTCCAGCTTGTAACTTTTACATTGGCACTTTCAAAATTATGTATTTTAATATTGTGTTTTCTCAGACCCTCTCTCATCTCTTCTACATGAAGTGAAAACATATTCACTTTTTTACTCATCACATATTATGTACTCACTTGCCCAAAAATATTAAAGATGAATTCAATGCCTTGCTTCAAGGTGCTTACTTTAGGGATTTAATTGAATAGACAGCTATGACATAGAGTAACCAACACTACAATATGATACTATGTGGATTCAAGTGAAGTTCCAAGGGACGTGTTGAAAACTTCATGGGCAAAAGTGAGCAAAAGCTGTATAGTATCAATGAATATTGAGTGTCTTGAAAATAATGAAAAGACATTTCAGCTTGTGAGTGTAATACTATATGACACAGAGATTTGAGGCAAAGGGGCATTCAAAAACAAAAAACAAATTTGGCTTGGCTGACAAGTAGATGCAAAGAAGAGACAGGGACAACCATAAATGAGACAGAAACCACTCTATCAATATTGGTTATGTCATAATACAATAGCCCATTATGTCCCATTTTCCTAGAAAGAAGAGACCTGTAAAACTTAAGTTGAGCAAGAAATATACCACTTGGGATAACTTTGAAATAAATGTAATTGAAATATTGTCAGAATTAAAAACTTGGGATGAGTTAAACATTTATTTAGTGAATGAATTGCTTTGTCTACTAGTAGTGTTTTAAAACCTTGTTTGTGTTTAAATATTTTGTATTTAATAATTTACTAGTTTGCATCTTGCCTTACTGAAAAAATATTCTCACTCAATGTTTTCAGTTCTTTATCTATAAAAGATCCTGTTTTTCTAACAATCAAAACAGTTCTTTTAAATGTGAGTACCAAAAATGGGCAGTTCTTAAAGTTCACATGAGTAAACAAAATATTCATATGTGTTTGTGTTTTTCTCTTTCTAGGGTCAGACATTGTTCAGTGGTTAATAAAGAACTTAACTATAGAAGATCCAGGTAAATGAATCACTTTCCCTTTGTTGGATTTTTTTCTTTATGTTTTTTAAGAAATATGTTTTCTTAGGGACATTTAATATGGCAAACAAGTAAATATCCTAAATTATCATTGCATTTGAATTATGTAGGTAGCATTTATACAAATTTTATGGCAGTTAACATAGTAAACCATAAGTTAATATGTTTTATACCTTTTTACATATTAAGTGCCCCATTTGCATTAGACACAGGTGATTGGTAGTTATTAGATATATACATATATATATGTCCATGAATAATTCTACATATAACGATGACTATGAACAATGAAATTTCCCTTTATAAGATACTTACAAGTAAAGATAATTAATGTATACTTTTGCTTGAACCCCATTTTTGAGACAGTGTTTCATGTAATTCTGATTTTTCTCTCATGCAGACACAGCAGTGTGGTAGAGTGCGTGTGGTTTTTAATGCTCTTCTGTAAGTCAGGAACTTAATCATTATGTTTATTTTGCAGCAGGAGAGCCGGCTCACATTTTTGCATGGCCTGGAACAAATTCCCATATATTAGATATTTAATGACTTTTTTTTCAAGTATAATGTAGAACACTTTTTATGCAGCAAAAACTCACATCACCGGAATAAAAATGAGATGTATATCATTTAGAGAAAATAAAAAGCTGAGAAGCAAAAGAAAAAATACCTTATGGAAAACATTATAATGACTGAAAATGGCACAGGAGAGAACATCAGTGTGCTAACCTCTACAGTACGCCATTCTGTTGATTAGACAGGAATTTAGCAGGTGTTTTGCTTCTGACTCTGCATATTATCAATTTAGGATCATTTAGAAATAAAAGGAATTCAAGGTATAAGGTTTTTACTGTTTCCTCCTTTTTAGGTAGCTTCTTAATACCATGCCATAGAAAAATGCAGCTGAAATTGTGTATATAAAGGCTTATGTACACTCTTAGTCATTTGGTGCCTGAGCTTTTAAATTTTTAACTTTTCCTAGCAGATTAAATGGGATTAAAAACAAGTAATGATGAGCGTTATTGCCAATATCATAGTATTACTAAGTGAAAATAAGATATAATTATGAGGATTGGAAGCTACACTCTTACAGTTTACATCTCAGTAGTATGAATTTTGTAAACTACAGCAATCAATAATGAACCCAGAGCTAAAAAAATAGATTGTCACAATGACTGATAACCAGAGAACTATTGATCTGAAAAAATATTACAGATCAAAGAGTGAAGTGGATGTGTAAGAAGGTTTATCTTTGTATCTTAAAGACAAAATGTTATTAAATGATAGTCTGAGAAACCAGAAAAATATTTATAGGCATAATAGCTAGTAAGAAATACTCATTGTTTGTAATTATGTGAGATCTCATTTTAGCTATAATGTGTATGAAAAGCTTACTTTTTTTTTTTTTTTTGCTCAACATTTTAAAAAAGCTTCTTAGTTTCCTTAAAGAAGGTATATGAAGAGATAGTTATGACAGGTTGAAAAGTTGGTTTTCAGTGTGTAGGGTTTGTAAAAATCAATGAATTCTATACTAGATCCTAAGTGTTCCTAAACATCAATGATTACTCTGAATAAAAACCTGCTGCTTTACAGAGTGCACATCAACAGGATACTGAAATTGGGAACAAAGTGTGGACTCAAACTCAAGCACTTTTTATAACAGATGTTCGGATCATAAACAGGGTCTTAATCACTATGCCTGTTGCTCACCCCTTATTATTTTCAAAAAATGTTTTTTGTGGTGCAGTGTGTTGAGCCATACCACTTGGGACATCCACATCTCATGTTGGGGGCCTATTCAAGTTTCAGCTCCTCTCCCTCTGAACCAGCTCCCTGCTAATGCACCTGGGAACGCAGTAGATATGGGCCAAAGACTTGAGAACCTGCCTCCCATGTCGAAGACCTACATGAAATTCCTGGCTCCTGGCTTTGGCCTGGCTGGGCCCTGGCTCTTGTAGACATTTGGGAAGTGAACTAGTAGATGGAAAATCTCTCTCTCTCTCTCTCTCTCTCTGTGTGTGTGTGTGTGTGTGTGTGTGTGTGTGTGTATCCCTCTCTATCACTCTGCCTTTCAAATAAACAAGTCATTAAAAAGGTATTTTAACTAACTCATTTGAAAACTCTAGCATTTTCCCAGAATTAAATGACTTTTTTTTAATTTCTGAGCCTTTGAATATTTGCCAGTATCATTTGTGGCCTGTGTATGTCTTAACATCTTGGCTAGCTATTGAATAGAAGAGATAAACTTTCCAATTTAAAGTACTATAGTAAATTGATTTACTGTGCTCGTGCCTTTCATATTCTGAAAAATGTGAAAAATATTAAATTTCTTTACATATGCCTGTACATATGTACATGTATGCTATTTTAAGCTTTTTTTGTTCTGGCTAGATACCTATAATGTCTTTTCTCTCAAATGCAATACACAAGTAGGCCATATTTATTTCAGTGTTTATTTTGTTGTTCACTTATAATGTTTGGTGAATGATTTGTTAATTTTGTTTCAGTTCAATAAATTATTTTCTATTATTTTATATATGTATCATTTTCTTCAGTCATAAAATGAATACAGTAATGACATCTATTACACAGTACTTTCTGAAGGATTTAATAAGTAATACAAAGGAGCTAGTGGTTACTGAATCTTTTCCAAAGTAGTTGCTCGGAAACTATTAACAATTGTAGTTACTTTTGAACTTCTTTTGTAGTCATTGTACCTACTTATTTGCCTATTTGTTATTTTCTTTTTTTTTTTAACTTTTATTTAATGAATATAAATTTCCAAAGTACAGCTTATGGATTAGAATGGCTTCCCCCCCATAACATCCCTCCCACCCGCAACCCACCCCTTTCCCACTCCCTCTCCCCTTCCATTCACATCAAGATTCATTTTCGATTCTCTTTATATACAGAAGATCAGTTTAGCATACATTAAGTAAAGATTTCAACAGTTTGCTCCCACACAGAAACATAAAGTGAAAAATACTGTTTGAGTACTAGTTATAGCATTAAATCTCAATGTAGAGCACACTAAGGACAAAGATCCTACATGAGGAGTAAGTGCACTGTGCCTATTTGTTATTTTCTACTTTATTCTTTAAAACAAAATTTACTGATGTATGTTAGTCTATTCTACTCCTTGAATATAATCTTCCTCTTTTTAATTGTTTTCTCTCTTCTCCAAATACTTCATTCTAGATTGATTAACTTTTTCAGTTTATACACATAAGCATTCATTTTTATTTTATTCAGTCAGTTCAGCTGATAGGGATATATCTGTTACTATATGCTTAACTTTTCATTATCTTTATTTTCTCCAATCTATTTATTTCTACTTGCCATTTAGCAAGTTCTCTTCCAATCATGCGTTATCTAATAGTTATTTTTCATCTCTTATTTATTTATCATGTCATTTCACATTAATAATTTTAAGGGCGTGTGGCAGATATTGTTATAAATTGGCTGTTGCCATGGCTCACTTGGCTAATCCTCCACCTGTGGCACTGGCACCCCCGGTTCTAGTCCCGGTTGGGGCGCCAGTTCTGTCCCGATTGCTCCTCTTCTAGTCCAGCTCTCTGCTGTCCCAGGAAGGCAGTGGAGGATGGCCCAAGTGCTTGGGCCCTGCCCCCACAGGGGCGACCAAGAGGACACACCTGGCTCCTGGCTTCAGATTGGTGCAGCGCTGGCCATAGAGGCCATTTGAGGGGTGAAACAATGGGAGGAAGACCTTTCTCTCTGTCTCTCTCTCTCTCACTGTCTAACTCTGTCAAAAAAAAAAAAAGATATTGTTATAAATTTACTTCATGTTGTTTTATGTGCTAGAAATATTTGTGGAATTTGCCCTGTGCATATTTCCAAATTTACTTCTCTAAAAGGAGGGTGTCTATCTAGGCCTGATTTTTAGTTATTGACCAGATGGATGGATTCTCCTTGGATAACCTATTTACATAGTTTCTCACTTTTGCAGCTGGAGCTAGAATACCATTTAATAAAAATTTGCAATGATATGTTAGCATCTCAGCAGATTGAGTATAGCAGGGAGTGAGATGCAACTTTTTTTTTTTTTGACAGGCAGAGTTAGACAGTGAGAGAGAGAGAGAGAGAGACAGAGAGAAAGGTCTCCCTTCCGTTGGTTCACCCCCCAAAGTGTTGCTGTGGCCAGTGCGCTGCACTGATCCGAAGCCAGGAGCCAGGTGCTTCCTCCTGGTCTCCCATGTGGGTGCAGGGACCCAAGGACTTGGGCCATCCTCCACTGCACTCCTGGGCCACAGCAGAGAGCTGGACTGGAAGAGGAGCAACCAGGACAGAATCCGGCGCCCCAACTAGGACTAGAACCCGGGGTGCCGGAGCTGCAGGTGGAGGATTAGCCAAGTGAGCCACGGTGCCAGTTGTGAGATGCAACTTTAAGCGATCCTAGCCTTAGGTTTGGTTTCATTTCAATATCATATTGTCTTTGAGTGTGACAGTTTCACAGTGATGCTTTTCTGTCCTATGTTCATTTTTGTTGGTTGCCCAGCATACCACGATGCATGCTTGGTTTCCTCTCTCATATTTGCTGTCCACTGTGGAAGAAAACTATCCATATTTGCAATTTTATTGTCACCCTACTTCCACTGCTTTTGGTATTGCTGATCCCTTGTAATGAATGGCATCCATCCAAAGTAGTGTGCTGCCTTCTTTCCCATGTACTGCCTTTCACAGCCTGGCTTTGGGGGTTTGTTGCTAATCTACTTAGAATCTTTTCTGCTTAGCACTGTGGTGTTGTCTCAGGAGAGCTCTGCAGTCTGATCCCTTCGATTGTACAGTGATAGACTTTGGAGGCATGTGCTTTGGTACCTTTCGTAATTTTAGTTCCAATGCAAGTTTCAATTTGTGTATGGCATTGATAGTTATAAACCTTTTGTTGCCATCATGCCAGAAGTTGACATTTTTATCAATGACTTTTAACCATATCACTAAGAATCTAGAAGGTATATATTGTATTTATATTTATATATAAATGCAAAACACAGAATCAATTTCATTGGTCTTATAGACTATAGTTGATAGTTTAAACACAATGACTACTTTGATTTGACAGAGTTGAAAATTGAGGTACATCCATTGTTGGATAAGGGCATGGGGTTGTAAAAAAGAATTGAAACCCTAGTAAACACATATACACATTATGCTCTATATCTTCAGGTTTCTGCAGAAAAACAGAACCAAGATGTGTGTGTGTGTGTGAATGCATGTGTGTGTGTGTGGGGGGGTGTATGTGTGTGTGGAGAGGGGAAGATTTTAAGGAATTGGCTCACTCACACAATTGTGTGGACAGACAAATCTGAAATTTTCAGAGCACCCTAGCAGGCCGGAGACCTAGGCAAGAGTTGAAGTTTAAGGCATTCTTGAGACAATTTCCCTCTTTCTCGGAGGAAGTCTGTTTTGTTTTTCTCTAAAACTTTCATCTGATGGATTGAAGCTCTTTACACGTCATGGAGGACAATCAACTTTACTCAAAGTCTGTTGATTTAAACTTTAATCTCATCTAAAATACCTTTTCAACAACACCCAGATGTGTTTAACAATGAATATTTATTTTTTAATTTTTATTTTTTTTATTTTTATTTTTGACAGGCAGAGTGGACAGTGAGAGAGAGACAGACAGAGAGAAAGGTCTTCCTTTTTCTATTGGTTCACCCTCCAATGACCACCGAGGCCAGAGCGCTGCAGCCGGCGCATCACGATGATCTGAAGCCAGGAGCCAGGTGCCTCTCCTGGTCTCCCATGTGGGTGCAGGGCCCAAGCACTTGGGCCATCCTCCACTGCACTCCTGGGCCATAGCAGAGAGCTGGCCTGGAACAGGGGCAACCGGGACAGAATCTGGCGCCCCGACCGGGACTAGAACCCAGTGTGCTGGCGCCACAGGCGGAGGATTAGCCTAGTGAGCTGCGGTGCCAGCCCAACAATGAATATTTAAATACAGGAGTCTACCCAACATGACATAGAACACTTACCATCACACATTCACTGGGAAGTGTATTATCTGTCACCAACATCTGCAGTTGGTGGTCTACCCAGTTGCTCCCATGATGTTCCCTGTTCCCAGAGCTGTTCCCTGTGTTTTAGCATTCTTTCTTTGGCCAGGCTTATTGTGAGGGAAAACAGCTGGGCAAGTGTTATATTTCCAAAGCCCCTGGGGTATATTTCTATTTTAAAACTGAGAAAGTGTCCCATGTTTCCTAATGTCCTATGTTATTTTCTGTTTCACTCTCAGTTGCATGAATGTAATTATGCTGCGCTCTTATTGTCCTATGGTATGAGATTCCATCCAAGGCTGTCCAAAGCTCTTCTGCCCAAACACATGACACAGTTGTTCCTGTAATGTGGTCTTTCTGGGTCCCCAGTTCTCTTTGTGTGAAGCAAAGAACTGATGCTCTCTTTTCTTGGTGATAATTTTTTTCTTGTTTTCCTCATTGCCTGAAAAATTGTCCTATTCTATTAATTAGCTTTTGCAATATGATAAACCACCCCATATCTTTGCAGCTGAACATTAACAATCAGTTTATTTAGCTCATGATTCTGTGGATCAGCTTATCACCTTTTCCTACCTGGGTCTGCTCCCCTGTTTCCTGCTTTGCTCTCTGACACACTCTAGCCAGCTGGTGGGTGGATGATCTCAGATTTGTGGCATATGGCACTTGCGAGGCCCTCAGCTAGATGTTTCTCATTCTCTCATCCTTCAGCCTGGTCAGATTGCTTCATTACTATGGTGCTCTAAGATTCCAAGCATGACATAAGTTTCTGCTTATGTCATGTTCACAGTTGCTCATCCACCAGTGGAAAATTCCAAGTAAAAATCCAAAGGCAATAGAGGGAAGGACACATGGATGCAGGTGTATGAATAAATTGTTGCAGTAGTCTCCTGCATCTGTGTTTCCTCTACCTTTAACGCTGCTTTTCACGATGGCCTACTATCTTTAGATTAGGACCTCTAGAATCTGTTCAATTTTTTTTCCATGGGAAACCTGTTTTTTGTCTAATATCATGTCATATTAATCAGAGAGAATATCACATATAATTTTATAGCACCTTTTAAACACAGACATGAACCTTTTCCTCCAAAATTCAGCTCCCAATTGGCTTTTCTTAAGAACAACAAGTATATTTAATTTGATAATACTCAGTTTGCTACCTAATTTTATTTTTTACTTCTCATATATTGGTCTTCACTTAAGTTGCATATAAGCAAAAGAGTGGCAGAGGACACACATTCTCTCTGTGAGATCAGCTTATACATGTTTCACACTTGAGGGAGATCATACAGTCCTTTTATTTATGTGCTCAGCTTATTTCACTTAGTGTAATGGCCTCCATAACCCTAAATTTTAAATAGGTACAAAAATTTATTCCTCTAGAAGCAATACCTGTTGTAGAAACACCAGGGAAAATAGAAATTCAGGCAGATCAGTAAGATCTTTTTCCTACTTATCATCAGACAACTTGGGTATGAACAACTTGACATACAATTGAGTACCTTAACTGCTGCTGAATTAATCAAATCAATCCACTGTGCCCACTATTACACAGAGTCTGTTGTCCGCCTCCTAGGGCTGCCACAGGTCCTCTGAAGAAAGAGCACTAAATCCTGTTTAGTTAATTTAATCAGACTCCATTTCAGATGGCCTTTATCTTCCATGGATTGATCAGACTGCCCATGAGATCATAGCCCTAGGGATATAAGCACGCTCTAGAACTGATAAAGCATAACCTGTCTCTGTTATTCTTGATAATGTTTTATGTTGAAAAGCTTTTCCAAGTCATTTGAAATAGATTATTTCACCTGATTATTGCATCAATATTATGAAATAACCAGACATTTTATCTATTTCCAGTTTAAAAATCAACAGAGAGAAGCTAGTGAGTGTGCAAAGTCACATGAAAACCTTGAAGTAGGACTTCACTTTCCTGATGCACCTGCTGTCCTTTGTATCTGTATCTGCTGCTTTTTGAACAATTATTTCAGACCTGGATTCTTTTCAGTTTTTAAATTTAATTTGTTTGTAAGGGAGAGAGGGAGAGAGAATCTTCCATCCAGTGGTTCATTTCCTAAATGCCCACAACAGCAAGGTTGGGCCAAGTCAGAGCCAAGAGCCAGGAACCCCATTTTACATGGGTCTCTTATGTGAGTGGCAGGGACACAACTACTGGGGAACACAAAGTTGGAATCAGAAATGGGGCCAGAACTCAAACCCAAGCACTTTTTGGTATGGGATGTGGGCATCCCAAGTGGCATCTTAGCTTCTGTGCCAAATGTCCATATTTTATTTTAAAATTGGTTGGTAACCATGATAGGGGCAGTCTGCATAGATGGCACATTATATGCCATATTTTGTGATAAAATAATTTATTTTCTCGATATTGATGTTGTGTTTATGGGCTAGGTAAAGTTTTTTGTTATAACCATTTCCTACATATTTCAAGTCATATGTATTATAGGTAAACATAAAATACATTTTAATGTATGTTGTTCATTCTGTAGGCCGTTGTGACAATATGAAATAATTAAAGCAAGCCCTTTGTTATTTGTGTAGCAATATTAAATCCTTGTATGAAAGCACTCAGGGTTGTTAGGGCATCATTTAATACTGAAAATATGCAAGAAGTCATAGGTCAGAGCTATCACATAGCCTTTAACAAGATTAATTAATCTGATGGAGTTTCAAGACAATAAATGTTACCCAAACATTCACCTTAACAAAATATATTTTGTGTTATAAATAGTAGAGAAAAAACCTAACACCTTTGGGCACTTGCTACCAAACCATACACCTGCTACTACAGCCAAAATTTTATGTCTACTCAGGGAATCTTAATGTTGTTCTAATTATTTCACGTGAGTTAAGGGCAATAATTTTCTTTGTGTATTCCTTTAGTGTGTTATTAGCTTCTCAGAAAAGAAACTATTCCTTTTTGCATACATTCTGTTGACACCCATCTATGTCCATTCAGGCTGCTATTAAAGAATGTAATAGACTAAGTGGCTCAAACAGCACAAATATTTATTTCTCACTGTTCTGGAAGCTTTAATAGCCAAGGCCTAAGCATGGAGTATAGCTTTGGTGTATAGTGAGAGCCTGCTTACCAATCCATAGATAGCCAACTTCCTTCCCCCTGTGGCTGGCGCACCGCCCTGATCAGAAGGCAGGAGCCAGGTGCTTCTCCTGGTCTCCCACGGGGTGCAGGGCCCAAGCACTTGGGCCATCCTCTACTGCACACCCTGGCCACAGCAGAGAGCTGGCCTGGAAGAGGGACAACTGGGACTAGAACCCAGTGTGCCGGCACTGCAAGCGGAGGATTAGCCTATTGAGCTGCGGCACCGGCCCCCCTGTGGCCTTTCATGCTGGAGGGGAGAAGGAACTCTCTAGGACCTCTTATAAAAAAAGCTCTAATGCCACTCACAGAATCTGTACCCTTGTAACTTAAGTGAGTATTTAGCCTTCACATAGGTGATTAGCTAGCTTTCTTTCTTTTTCTTTCTTCTTTCTTTTAGATTTTATTTATTTATTTATTTGAGAGGCAGAGTTACAGGTAGAGGGAGAGACAGCGAGAGGGGTCTTCCATCCACTGGTTCACTCCCCAAATGGCCACAACTGCTGGAGTTGGGCTGATCCAAAGCCAGGTGCCAGGAGCATCTTCTGCGTTTCCCGTGTGGGTACAGGGGCCCAAGCACTTGGGCCATCTCCTACTGCTTTCCCAGGCCATAAGAAGAGAGCTGGATCAAAAGAGGAGCAGCCAGGACATGAACTGGCACCCATGTGGGATGCCAATGCTGCAGGTGGAGGCTTAGCCTACTATGCCACAGCACCAGCCCTGAAGAATTTTTATTACAGATTCAGTCTTTAATCTCGTTATTGGTCTGTTTGGGGATTATTTCTTTAAGATTCAATCTTGGTAAGGTTGTGTGTCCAGAAACTTGTCCATTTCTTCTAGGATATTTTTTGCTATCTAATTGTTCATAGTATTCTCTGACAATCTTTTGTATTTCTGAAGTGTCAGTTTTAATGTCCCTATTTTCATCTCTGATTTTAATCTATTTGGGGATTATGGTTTAATGCATGAATTTTGGAAAGACAAAGACAATCAGACAGCCTATATACTAGTACAATTTTTTAGAGTAATGATCTCTTGTATATTTACCATCACAAGGAAGCTTTTTTTTGGTTTGTCATTTGCATTTAAGTACTGCATGTATTTAATAAATGTATAGAACAAATGACTTTTGTTTCCTTGACTAGTATAATAATGTAGGTACTCTATACAACTAAAACTCTAAACCCAGAATGAACAATCTTCATGAAGTCTGTAATGGAAGTTTTCATTGCTGAAACTGGGGTATTACCCTGTGCATACTTACCATTCTTTCAGGCCAGTCATTTTTCCTGTTGATAGAATCTGATTCTGTTTTGAACTTCAGACTGCCTTCACTTTTCAACTCTATTGCTACATTGCACTTCCAGTGAAAAATAACTATCATATATGAAAATATTGGGTACCTACACCTGTATATACCATATGCAATATATTTTCTTCCTATTTAGTTTTTAAGTCTAATGAGGGTGAGAAATTCATATTTACTGAATGCTATCTATGTGTCTACCATGAAGTTGAGAATTTTATATATATCATTCAGTCTTCAAGGAGAGAGAGAGAGAAACTTCATGAAGTAGGTGGTACGGAAAAATTTATGTCTCAGATCATGAAACTAATAAGAGAAAGAAGCAGATTTCAAACTCAGATATATTTGGTTTCAAAACCTGAACATTTCAGCTCTATACATTACAGATGATGTCCCTGGGATCTGAGGAGTAAAGCTGAAATTCACAGCTCATGGATTGGACATGATTCCAACAGACACTGCTTGTTAGAAATCCCGTGTGTGATCTAGTCCTCCTAGTTCCTTATTTTGGTTTGTCTAGGCCAGCCACATGTCTATAGATGGCATTTGTAGAGTTTTGTGATGTCTCTCATTTTTACCTTATTGGCTTAATTTTTATGTTTTACTTGTTGGACTTGCCTACTCTTAAGGAAAACATCAAAAACAGCTGGAAATCTAATTAGAGCTTCCATCTTTTCTCTTGTATAACTTGAGTAAGCCTAATAAAGTCAGACTTCAATGGACTTTTAATTCTTTATTTAATTCTACTGAGGAACATTTCCTATTACAACAGAAGCTAATATTTCTATAATATCCCCTACCAAAACCAAAGTGAAAATTATCCCAAGACAGATGGAAAAGAGCAGCAATCCTATGACATTGTTTAATTCTTCTGGTAGGTAACTAGTGTATTTTCTTTTTTGTTTTTGTTTTTTTCTGGATCTTCACTTTCTTATAAGCCAACTTAGATTTTTGTCTTGAGAAAGAACTGGGATATAAACAACCTTTTGGAAAAGGATGGAAAAAATAAGAATGGAAAGAAAAAAGAAAGTAAACGGGATTTACTAAATTTAATGAGCCCTAGAGCACAGACTATCAACCAAAAATATGCCTATTCATTAGGACTGTCACTCAGAACACATCTATAGGTGATTAAATCTGTTATTCAGAAGGGGTCTCAGACAATCTGTAAGAGATGCCTGAGAAGTCAAGCTCCCTTATCTTTTATTAAAGATAACACATTATTTTTTTCACAGTTGTAGAATGAGTTCAATATTTTTTCTGTATATATATTTGAGTTAAGAACAATGCTACTCGTTCTATTTTTATGACATATTTCATGAAGCTTTTCGTTTTGTTATAACAAAGGCTGATAGCAAAAGCTGGCTACCACAGTGCAGAGAACATGAGAAGAGAGCAGACAGAAGCGTTGTAATCTAAACGTGATCCTACTGTGATACGAGTGTACCCAGCTCTTCACAATCATTCAATCACAAATCATGCATACAGATTATTGTCTTAGTAATAAAGAAATCACCTTTTTAAAATTAGTGAGTCTAAGGAGTCACAATTGTTAACATAGAATATGATTTTTGAAATGTTGAAAATTCCCCTTAAATTGAGGGAGTCATCACATCTAATAAGATCAAAATGATTTTTTTAAATTGCAGTTGGTTGGAAATTCTTGAATTATGCAGAATTTCCTGCCTCCTGCTGTGATCACTAATACCTGTGCCCTGGGGCCTGTTAGGGTACATTTGCCCACCATGTAGAATCCTGATTAACTCCATTACACATGAGGTAAATGCTCAGATTGTGGTTTGTATCATTTTCTATCAGTAACTGCTCTTCAGATCTAAAATACATGTTTAAAAGAGGTCTCCCTTGATATTGACCCTACTAAATGTGCTTACAAAGCAGTGTTGGATTTTCAAACTGGAGGGAGCAGTTACTTGTCTGCCTCAGAAAACTTGACTTTTGGCTCTTCCTCTGCTGGATGCATCCCTGAAAAGTTGTGTAGCCTGGGTAGTCGTGGGTTTCTGTGTGCTTAAAATGGACACAGTACCTCTTTATTTTGCTCCTGGTAGTTTTGCTGATGAAAATCTGGCCTTCTCTGTATGATCTCTCCGGTGTTCCTGGGATATTTCTTTACATTCCCTTGATAACTTCCCTGTAGGTGGTTCAGCAGTCCTTGCTTAAGAATAGATGCCAGATGTGTAATGCCTTATATATATTACACACATTTTTCTTAAAATGTTTTGAATTCTTAAAAGGCAGTTAAGTCCACCATAGGCAATTTTGAACATATGAAAAGAAGCAAAAGAACAATATGAAAGACAGACCAAAAAGCACCTGACATAGCCACGGCAAAAATTCTGGCATGTCTGTATTGTTTGAAGGCCTGAGCTCTGTTTACTTTATTATCACTGTAACACTAGCCCCACTCAACTCTTCCCCTTCTTGTATCTGACACTTTGCCTGGGTCACTCACGATCAGCATCCCGTGCCCCTTTGCCCTATCTGCTTAGGATATCCATACCCTTTCATGGCTTCTGTTACGCTTTGGAGATTGCAGCATCTTAGCATCCTGACCCTCTGCTGCCATCATTCGGACCCTAGCCAAGGGCACCTCTCCTGTCTGGGGTTGTATGAAGCCTGTGCCCCTTCTCAGACCTACCTTTTGGTCTCTCAGACTCAAACTTGTCGCAAGATTTCCTTGGGTCTTAATGAGAGCAAAAGAAGAATACAGCAGACAGAATGACTGACACCTTCAGCCCAGATCTATCCTCGAATCCCATAGATGCTACTTCTCTGTGACTCCCTTCAAATCTGGGAGAGTAGCCAGAATTTTTTTTAAAGATTTTTATTTATTTATTTGAGTGGCAGAGTTACAGATAGAGAGAGGGAGAGATAGAGAGAAAGGTCTTCCATCCACTGGTTCACTCTCCAAATGGCTTCAATGGCTGGAGCTGGGTGGATCCAAAACCAGGAGCCAGGAGTTTCTTCTGGGTCTCCCGCATGGGTGCAAGGAACCAAGCACTTGGGCCATCTTCCACTGCTTTCCCAGGCCACAGCAGAGAGCTGGATCGGAAAAGGAACAACCATGACACAAACTGGCATCCATATAGGATGCCAGCACCACAGGCAGAGGCTTAGCCTACTACATCACAGCGCCAGTGGCCAGAATCCTTCACACTAGAAATCCTTAAGGCATATTCAGGCCTAGAGTCTGAGCTGAAGTGACCCATTCAGAGAATTTTACCTTCTTAGAGAAAAGGTAAATTTTTTCTTCACCATTTCCTCAGCCTCAGTTTCTTAACTCTCATATCAGAATTTCAGACTGACGTCTTCCAAGGAATTTTGAGATCAATTTATTTCTAATACATCTTTTTTTTTATTTTTTTATTTATTTATTTTTTTTTTTTTTGACAGGCAGAGTGGACAGTGAGAGAGAGAGACAGAGAGAAAGGTCTTCCTTTGCCGTTGGTTCACCCTCCAATGGCCGCCACGGCCGGTGCGCTGCGGCCGGCGCACCGCGCTGATCCAATGGCAGGAGCCAGGAGCCAGGTGCTTCTCCTGGTCTCCCATGGGGTGCAGGGCCCAAGCACCTGGGCCATCCTCCACTGCACTCCCGGGCCGCAGCAGAGAGCTGGCCTGGAAGAGGGGCAACCGGGACAGAATCCGGCGCCCCGACCGGGACTAGAACCCGGTGTGCGGCGCCGCTAGGCGGAGGATTAGCCTAGTGAGCCGCGGCGCCGGCCTCTAATACATCTTGACATGACAAATACCACCCTGTTGTTGGGAATGTGAACAGTTCACCCCTTGTCCCACAATTGTCTGACTTCAGGACATTGCTCAACGGGTGGAAAACATATTCATTAGAATATGAGCTTTAAAAGTAGAAAGATTTCATTTCATTCTTTGTTCTGCCTCTATCTCTGTTTAATGCCTGGCATATATTGGATGCGTAACAAGTGATTTTTGTGTTGAATACACTTACCTAAGGGAATAATAATATTGAAAAATGTGATTTATTCTATGAGTTTTACTTAATACATGAGGGGGTAGTTCCACGTTTGTAGTTCATGCTCTGGTTGGAGGTTTATCTCAAAGTGAAAATCCCTAGGTACCCATGACCTTCCATGACACTAAGTAAATTTAGTTATAGAACAGAAAATGAAATTTCCTGGGGCTATCATCCACTGATTTAAAATAATGTATTTTTCTCCAACTAAAAGCAAGGAGAGATGTTACCCAACTACAAGAAAATGTTCCAAATGTTCTAGAATAGCATAAGGATGTGGCTTTTGTTCCATGGATGATGAGTTTTATGAGCAAATAGTAGCTCCTGTTGGAGACAGACCATGATTTATTAGTTTAATGATGTGACATTTGGAAAACTCAAACAAAGGCAAGATCATAATGAGAATATTATTAAACTGTTAAAAAAAAATCTTATATTGGCAACTTACCTCTAGGCCCAGCATATTAAATGAAGCAACTGCTTGGAATTATGTTTCATTTATTTTTTGGAGTGTTTTTCCAAAACTGTAAAGCCATTGGGATGTATGTTGACATATTACAAACATTCCCTTTTTAAATGGAATTCCAGGTCAGAGCACTCACTTCCAGCATTAAAAAAAAGTGTTCTAGATGTTTATTTTCCTATATTCCCAGAAGAATTGAGCAGGTCAGCTTTTCTGGAATAACATGTTCATGTCTGAACACAAGATAAAGATGTTGAGTGGCTGGATCACACAAAGTTCAGAATTGTTCTATTGAGAGATTTCTGCTAAGTCTGGTGTGCAATGAACAGCCATTAAAAAAGGAGAGTACCTTGTCCCTCTATAATAGGTAAATTTATGCTGCCTGGCCTTTTCATGAACATTCACTGTAAGTTTCTTTAATGCTTTCCTGCTCCAAACTGGGCCCTCAAATGTGATAAATATGCCTGATTTACTAATGCTTTAATAATATGCCTCAATTTATTATTAAGCTGCCCAAAGGCAGTTTAGTAAATTTGGGTCCCGGATGTGAAAGATGAACAAGTTATTGAATTCCTAAAGGTCTTTTTTTAATCCAGTGTCTTAACTTATTTGTCAAGCCTGGAGCCAATACAAACTAAATTTTTCTTAACTGGAAATCACAGCATCACACCCCTGCTGTTTCATAAAGCCCTTTACAAAAAAATGTGAGTGAGCAGTGGAGCATGAAGAGACTTGTAGCTGAAGACCCTTCCAAAACCCTGCATCTTGGAAGCAGGGGCTGCTCACTTTTCACCTGTATCCTGCTGACTTTATCAAATGTTCAATCATTTATATAGCCTGCAGGGGCTGCAGCTAAAGCTACATAACACTGTGTGATTGAAAATATCTCTGCAATGGGAAACTGAGGCATTTTACCAAATGATCTACATCTATTTCAGGCTCATAAAAGCAGAGAAAAAGATGCAAGCAAACTGGCAGCAAAGTACAAAGTTTCAAAATAAGGAATTGCAATTATTTATATCACACAGTGTGAACAAATCCTCCAGCATCTTAAATAGGACCTCTGTAGGATGTTACATTTTGTGAATAATGAGGAGAGTAGAGACCTTGAAGAGAGTTGAAAGAGAGGCACTGAGATCATTAAAGAGTTAGGAAGCAGATGTATGCAAATAACAAAATGATGTTAAAAATATTTTCTTTAAGAGGTATAAAGGTAAGGAATGCAATTTAATGTTTCCTCCTATGAAGAGTTTTATCTGTTAGTGCAAGAACAGAACCCACGATATAGACAAGGCCTTAAAAACTTATCCAGGACGACAGAACAAGTGTCTGAAAAAGAAAATTATTTTTACTGAATGGGTAGTCAGAAGAGGCAAAGTGATGTTCTTTCATAAACTCTCTGGGAGAGTGTTTGATATTCCTTCATCTCTGATGCTCAAAATATTTTCTCAAGTTAAAATAAAATACTTTTTGATTGGTTATAAAGTAAATAATCCAGCCGGCGCCACGGCTCAATAGGCTAATCCTCTGCCTGCGGCACCAGCTCCCCGGGTTCAAGTACCAGTTGGGGCGCTGGATTCTGTCCCGGTTGTTCCTCTTCCAGTCCAGTTCTCTGCTGTGGCCCGGGAAGGCAGTGGAGGATGGCCCAAGTGCTTGGGCCCTGCATCTGCATGGGAGACCAGGAGAAGCACCTGGCTCCTGGCATCGGATCAGTGCTGGCCACAGCGCGCCAGCCACAGCCGCCATTGAAGGGTGAACCAACGGAAAAAGACCTTTTTCTTTGTCTCTGTCTCTCTCACTGTGCACTCTGCCTGTCAAATAAAATAAAATAAAATAAAATAAATAAAAATAAAGTAAATAATCCAAAAATTATCCCAAAATATGATAAAATAGTGATAAATAAATAAAAAAGAAAAGAAGGAAGGAAGGAAGGAAGGAAGGAAGGAAGGAAGGAAGGAAGGAAAGAAGGAAGGGAATTAAAAGAAAAGAAAAGAAACCAAGCTTGCAGATAGGACCAGTTAATGCACATCCAATATGCCAGTCCCCTACTGGAAGCACATTGGTGATTCATTCACCCATAGATGCCCCTCTTGCAGGCAAGACAAATATTGGAAAAATCATTCTACTAACAGCAAAACAATGATGCTTCAACTCACAGATGCTCTGGATTTACTCTTATCTTATCCTTCCAATGTATCTACCAAGAGAATATCTAATCTTTGTTTAATCTCACTGTGTTCCCATCCCTATCTGAAGTTATGTATATTGCAATTGAAAGGTCACTCAGTGTTACAGACTACTACTACCAAGACTTCGTGATTCCTATCACCAGTCAGGCCTTCCAGACTTCTTCACAATCATATTTTTAGTTAGATTTATTTCTTGTGCAGTGGGATAATTATTTAAATCCCCTCAACTTCCCTGTATTATCATGCTACCTTCTCTGTAATCCTCAGCATAAGATCATAATATTTTAGAAGATATAGAAATCAAGGAGGAAATTTCTTCCTGTTATTATCTCTCTCTCTCTGCTTCACAAGGACACTGTGATTTTATGTACACCCATTCTTTTTCTTCTTTCTCATCTAATGAACTTAACCTGTGCTCATTATCCTATCCTCTCATATCACCTCAGGGTGCTTATCCCATCATTTATAGTTCTCTTTTTTATCTTAAACTGCGTATCTTTATTAGTTTATTCATTAATCTCTCTCATCATAAAATATCCCTAAATTAATCCAGAATCCACTCTAGCCATTACCTTATATATCTCCTTTTTCATAAATTGAGTTGCACATAACATGTCTTATTCCTCTATTTGCAACTTATTTCTCAATGTACTTGAATGTTGCTTCTATCTCCCGATTATACACTGAAACTTTATTTGCTATGTTCACTAATACCCTTCTTGTTGCTACATTCAGTTATCATTTACTGATCCTTAATTGGACCTCATTGCAGCATTTTCCATTCCTTTTTGACTTTTATTTTTCTGTCCTTTATTGTACCATAACTTTGCTACCATCTTAGTATCCTTTCCATCAGAGTTAGCCTTAACTATCAGCGTTTTGAGGCCCAGCCATGGGATGTCTTATGTATTGACTCTCTATACTCACTGCAGCTCCCTATTTTGCTCACTCTTGGGTGATAATTGCCACAAATAAACATCTAGACTCTCTTAAGAACTTGTGACCTGTAAATCCAAGTAGAATTTGAAATGAACATCACGTATTCAACAAATTCAAAACTGATCTCATCATTTTTATCTCCAAATTCTTCGCCTCCTAAATGTATTTCTTTTTCTTTTCTTTTTCTTTTAAAGATTTATTTATTTATTTGAAATTCAGAGTTACACAGAGAGGAGAGACAGAGAGAGAGAGAGAGAGAGAGAGAGAGAGAGAGAGAGAATCTTCTATCCACTGGTTCACTCCCCAGTTAGCTGCAATGGCCGGAACTGCACCTATCCGAAGCCAGGAGCCAGGAGCTTCCTCCCATTCTCCCACGTGGGTGCAGAGGCCTAAGGGCTTGGACCATCTTCCACTGCTTTCCAAAGCCATAGCAGAGAGCTGGATTGGAAGTGGAGCAGCTGGGCCTCGAACCAGCACCCATAGGGATGCCGGTGCTTCAGGCCAGGGTGTTAACCCGCTGCACCACAGCACCGGCCCCTCCTAAATGTATTTCAAATCTGTCCACCAGTATCTCCCTCTGGTATCCCTCTCCTCATTCCAACTACAGTCATATCTCGCTGGGAACTGGCACAGTCTTCTAACTCATATTTCTTCTTCCTTTCTCCCACCTAAGTTAATTCATATCAATGTATCTAAAATTATCTTTCCAAAACTCAAATCCAATTGTGTCTCTTAAAAGATTCAATAACTATAACAGATTTCCCGTTGCCCTTGAAAAATTAATAGGTGAAAATATCAAAATTAATGGACACTTAACCATGCTGTCTAATAAAAATTTCAACAAGATAAGTACAATCTGTTCTGATAATCCATAGACATCATTTTTATATTGAATATAAAGCCTTTTTAAAGTAGTTTTATTTGTCATTATCTCTTCTGATCGCAATTCCTTGACCCACACTATACCTCCAATCACCAGGCTGTTTCTCATTTGACATTGTACCCCTTTTAAAAAAATTATTTACTTATTTGAAGGCAGAGTTACAGAGGGGCAGAGACTGAGAGAGAGAGAGAGGGAGGAAGGGAGAGAGGTCTTCCATCCACTGGTTCATTCCCCAGATGTCCACAACGGCTGGAACTGGGCTGACCTGAAGCTAGGAGCCAGGAGCTTCTTCCAGGTTTCCCACGTGGGTGCAGGGACCCGAGGACTTGGGCCTTCTGCTGCTGCTTTTCCAGGTCATAGTAGAGAGCTGGATTGAAAGAGGATCAGCTGAGACTCAAATCAGCGCCCATATGGGATGCTGGTACTGCAGGTGCCTTTACCTGCTACACCACAGTGCTGGCCCCTTGTTGTTACACTCTTGATCATGACCATTTGCATAGGTTTCTTTCTTTGCTTGGAACCTCCTCTTGTTTTAGAACTTCTATTTTTGTGTTTAGAGTTTGAACTAAATAACAGTTTCTCCAGGAAACTCCCTGAGTTCCCAAGAGATAGGATATTATTTTCTATGTTTTTATTTCTTTCTTTATGAAGCAGAGAGAGTGAGTGATGGAGAGAGCTTCCATCTTCTGTTTCATTTCTCAAATATCCTCAAAGACTGGGGCTGGATTGGGGTTGGAGCCAAGATTAACAGTGCAATCCAGGTCACCTGTGTGCATGACGGGGACCCCAATTACTTGATCTATCACCACTGCCTCCCGGGTAAACATTGGCAGGAAGCTGGAGTCAGGAGCTGGAGGCTGGAATTGAATTCAAGTACTGTGAGGTGGGATGCAGGCATCTTCACCACCAGGCCTACTATCTGCTCCCGTATGTTCTTTTAATGTGTTCCCCAAACTCACTGTGATTCCTGTGTTGAAATTCTTATTAGACTAGGTGCTTAAATGTACATTTATTGGTCAGTTTCACCTGTTAAATAGATGGCACTTGCACAGTGTTTTCTCATGGACTGGATAAATGATGACTGAACTATATATATCTGATAATCAAACATGTGATAAGGTGAGCTTTTCAAACAAAAGGAATCTAGGAGATTACAGATGAAAAGAGGAGCTGTTATGGAGGCAGAATTTAAGAAACGTTTCACCATACAACGTGGGAGGAGAAAGTTAGGGAAGACCAGCCAGCGATCTGAGGGAAAGGCAGTGTAGAAAATGGAGTGCAGTGGAAGCCAAAGGGTTCCCAGGAAGAGAGATTTGCTGGTAGCTTTTTTTTTTTTTTTATGGTTTTTTTTTTTATCTTTTATTTAATGAATATAAATTTCCAAAGTACGACTCATGGGTTACAATGGCTTTCCCCCCATACCGTCCCTCCCACCCACAACCCTCCCCTTTCCCACTCCCTCTCCCCTTCCATTCACATCAAGATTCATTTTCGATTATCTTAATATACAGAAGATCAGCTTAGTATACCTTAAGTAAGGATTTCAACAGTTTGCTCCCACACAGAAACATAAAGTGAAAAATAATAGATGATTTTTTTTAAATGATGATGAAATCAGATCAGACCTATTGTCATGTTTAATCCCAGTGAGAGTCAAGTTGGGAATTGATAATTTCTTTTTTTTTTTTCTTACAGGGGATCAGTTTAGTGTACATTAAGTAAAGATTTCAATCGTTTGCACCCCCATAGAAACACAAAGTGAAATATACTGTTTGAGTACTCGTTATAGCATTAAGCCTCAGTGTACAGCACATTAAGGACAGAGATCCTACATGAGAAGTAAGTGCACAGTGACTCCTGTTGTTGACTTTACAAATTGACACTCCTGTTTATGGCATCAGTAATCTCCCTATGCACCAGTCATGAGTTTCCAAGGCTATGGAAGCCCTCTGAGTTCTCCGACTCTTATCTTGTTTAGACACGGTCATAGTCAAAGTGGAGGTTCTCTCCTCCCTTCAGAGAAAGGCACCTCCCTCTTTGAAGACCTGTTCTTTCCACTGGGATCTCACTCACAGAGATCTTTTTGCCAGAGTGTCTTGGCTTTCCATGCCTGAAATACTCTCATGGGCTTTTCAGCCAGATCCGAGTGCCTTTAGGGCTGATTCTGAGGCCAGAGTGCTATTTAGGACATCTGCCATTCTATGAGTCTGCTGAGTATCTCACTTCCCATGTTGGATCACTCTCCCCTTTATTTATTCTATCGGTTAGTGTTAGCAGATGCTGGTAGCTTTTTAATTATAGAGGACAGAGAGAGGGGAGGGAAGCTGTAGGACTTTTCTACTAGAACGTCATTGGTGACCAATGAGAAAGCAGATTCAGGAGAGTTTGGTAGGCAGAGGACATTACGTGGTGAGATAAGAAAGAAGTTGGGAGTCAGAGGTGAGGAACATAATTGCATAACACTCTTTCAAGAAGGATGACCTCAAAAGAAAGAGGAACAAGTTGCAGTTATGTGTCCTTGGGAAAGTAGCAAAATCAAAAACATGGTTTTTTCCCCCCTTCCTTCCCCCTTTCTTCTCTCCTTCATCCCTCCCTCCCTCCCTCCCTCCCCCTCTTTCCACTCTCCTCATTCCATCCTCCTCCTTTTCTTCTGCTTTTCCTCCATCTTTCTTTTTCCTCCTCCTTTTTCTTCTTTCTCCTTTAAGAACAAGGAAGCTTTGTATATGCTTATAGGAATGCCAAGAAAAATCAATTAACTATAGGAATAAAGAGCTTGATTATGCTCAAGAAAGAGGGGTTTATTTGATGAAGCACAGTCCCTGAAATTGTTGAGTGAGCGAAGTTCTCACACTAGTGAAGAAAAAATGGATTTAAAACTTATATAGAATGGAAAACATTGGAAATTAAAACAAATGCTCTTTTGTGTGAAATAAGATAGGAGAGATTTAGAGCAAGAAAAATATACAATTTGGATGAGCAAAAGATTTATAGAGTCCGATTCAGTTGAATTCTATTTTCAACAAAATATCAAATGTAGACAAGCAGAGATTTGGAGGAACAAGCTTAACATCTGAGCTAGAATAACGTGGAGAGTTTTGAATAATAGATTAATCAATTAAAATAGAATGGAACTTCGGAATAAATATAAAGACTTATGAATTTTGAACTGCCATCTGCGCTTTAGTATCTTTGAGAATATTTTTCCTTCCATGGAATGTTATCCTCAGAAAGGTGTCATCTCAATGACATTTGAATCATTTTGTGTATCTAATTACATGTTATCATAGTAGATATCACAATAGACATTTCAAACTTAAAGTTAGGTACAGAATGTCAATAAGTGGCATAGCAAATTCCTGGTCTGTTTCATGGTATATTTTGATACCTCAACAGTTTCCAGTTTTTGAGGTGAAAATAAATATGAGTGTATTAACATCAAATTTCTAAAGACTCTATTTAAATCTAAATTGAACTAATTTATGATAATTTCTATTGTGAGGCAGCATTTTTCAAAAGAGGAAATCCAAATGGCCAACAGACACATGAAAAAATGTTCAAGATCACTAGCAATCAGGGAAATGCAAATCAAAACCACAATGAGGTTTCACCTCACCCCGGTTAGAATGGCTCACATTCAGAAATCTACCAACAACAGATGCTGGAGAGGATGTGGGGAAAAAGGGACACTAACCCACTGTTGGTGGGAATGCAAACTGGTGAAGCCACTATGGAAGTCAGTCTGGAGATTCCTCAGAAACCTGAATATAACCCTACCATACAACCCAGCCATCCCACTCCTTGGAATTTACCCAAAGGAAATTAAATTGGCAAACAAACAAGCTGTCTGCACCTTAATGTTAATTGCAGCTCAATTCACAATAGCTAAAACCTGGAACCAACCCAAATGCCTATCAACAGTAGACTGGATAAAGAAAGTATGGGACATGTACTCTATAGAATACTATACAGCAGTCAAAAACAACGAAATCCGGCCATTTGCAACAAAATGGAGGAATCTGGAAAACATTATGCTGAGTGAATTAAGCCAGTCCCAAAGGGTCAAATATCATATGTTCTCCCTGATTGGCAACAACTAACTGAGCACCAAAGGGGAAACCTGTTGAAGTGAAATGGGCACTGTGAGAAACAGTGACTTGATCAGCTCTTGTTCTGAATGTTGATGTACAATGTAATACTTTATCCATTTTAGTATTTTTTCTTTGTTTTGTTCTAGTACTATTGGTTGAACTCTGTAATTAACACACAATTATTCTTAGGTGTTTAAATTTTAACTGAAAAGTGATCCTTGTTAAATATAAGAGTGGGAATAAGAGAGGGAGGAGATGTACAATTTGGAACATGCTAAATTGGACTTGCCCCAAATGGTGGAGTTAGAAACGTTCCAGGGGATTCCAATATAATCCCATCAAGGTGGCATGTACCAGTGCCATCTCACTTGTCCAGTTGATCAATTTCAGTTCACAGTTGATCACACTGATAGGTCTAAGAGTCAAAGGGATCACACTAACAAGACTAGTGTCTGCTAATACTAACTGATAGAATCAAAAAGGGAGAGAATGATCCATCATGGGAAGCGGGATACACAGCAGACTCATAGAATGGCAGATGTCCTAAACAGCATTCTGGCCTCAGAATCAGCCCTTAAGGCATGCGGATCCAGCTGAAAAGCCCATGAGTGTATTTCAGGCATGGAAAGCCAAGACATCCTGGAAAAAAAAAAAAAAAAAAAAAGAAGAAGACCTAAATGAAAGATCTCTGTGAGTGAGATCCCAGTGGAAAGAACGGGGCCATCAAAGAAGGAGGTACCTTTCTCTGAAGGGAGGAGAGAACTTCCACTTTGACTATGAGCCTTGGTAACTCATAACTAGAGCCTAGGGAGATTACTGACGCCATACACGAGAGTGTCAAATTGTTAAGTCAACAACAGGAGTCACTGTGTACTTACTTCTCATGTGGGATCTGTCCTTAATGTGTTGTCCAATGTGAATTAATGCTATAACTAGTACTCCAATAGTACTTTACACTTTGTGTTTCTGTGTGGGTGCAAACTGATGAAATCTTTACTTAATATACACTAAATCGATCTTTGGTATATAAAAATAATTGAAAATGAATCTTGATGTGAATGGAATGGGAGAGGGAGCTGGAGATGGGAGGGGTGTGAGTGGGAGGGAAATTATGGGGCGGGGAGTCATTGTAATCCATTAACTGTACTTTGGAAATTTATATTTACTAAATAAAAAATAAATAAATAAAAAATAAAAAAAATATGGACTGGTCGAGATAAATTTTATGCTCACTAGGTCCCATACAAATACAGAGAAAATAACATTTGGAATTTTTTATACTCTTACTCTAGAAATTTAACAAATCCTCAAGCATTACTGTGGTAAGCAGTATTATTTTTTAGTTACAAAATAATGTATATATAATGGGGGCACTGTGGCACTGTGGCCATTTGGAGAGTGAGCTAGTAGATGAACGACTCTTTCTCTTTATGCTTCTGCCTCTGTGTAACAAATAAATATATAATCTTTAAAAGAATCTATATATACATATGGCATATTTTCCTCTTAGTCATTATCCCAGTGACTACTCTTGAGAAGTATCAATCAAGGTTTCGATTCTTTGAATTCAATCAGTTGAAAGTAACATATCAGTGAAATTAAACAAACATTTATCCTAACATTATCAAAGCAAAGAGGGTATTTGTTATAAGCATTAAAGAAGTGTTCTAAAAAATGTTTTCAGTTAAAGTTAAATTGACTTTCACTTACTTTATTTTCAACTCAGATGACACATTCTGCATGTGCCAGGTGTAAAGTGTATGGCCAGGGAAACAAAAAGTTTAATCCAACTTCCTGTCTTTCGAGATTTTTATGCAAGCCTAAGACTAGTATAAGACAAGAATTGTAGATCATAGGATGGGGAATTTGCTTTGAGTGGAATCAGAAAAGGCCTTGTAAGGGAAGGCTATATTAGAGCAGATCTGGGATATTGGACAGAATTTCATCTAGGGAAAATAAGCAAGGAAGGGGCTTTCTTTATGTACACAAATGCCATGGTAAAGGCACCGAGGAGTCACTAACTAAATCCAGTTTGGAAGAACCAGTAAAAATAATGTCAAGGCAGGGCTTGGAATGGGTGCATCCTGGGGAGCAATTTTATAAAAAAAAAATGTTCTATTTATTTGAAAGGCAAAGTGACACTGAGACAAAGAAATCTTCCATCCGATATTTCATTCCTTAAATAGCTTCAATGACCCAAGGCTGCACCAGGCCAAAGCAAAGGCCAGAAACTTCATCCAGGTTCCCCATGTGTATTATAAGTTGCCAGGTACTTTGCCTATTCTTTGCTGCTTTCCCAGGCAGGGAGCTGGATCAGAAGCAGAGCAGCTGGGACTTGAACCGGCACTCTGATATAGGATGCAGGCATACCAGGTTTCAGCTAAATCCACTGAGCCACAATGCCAGCCCCAAGGAGCAACTTCTTCTTTTTTTTTAATTTTTTTTTATTTTTTTATTTGAGAGTTAGAGTTACAGACAGTGAGAGGGAGAGACAGAGAGAAACGTCTTCCTTCTGTTGGTTCACTCCCCAAATGGCTGCAACTGAACTGCACTGATCCGAAGCCAGGAGCCAGGCGCTTCTTCCGGGTCTCCCACGTGGTTGCAGGGGCCCAAGGACTTGGGCCATCTTCTACAAATGCTTTCCCAGGACACAGCAGAGAGCTGGACTGGAAGAGGGGCAGCCAGGACTAGAACCAGCTCCCAAATGTGATGCTGGCGCGTAGGAGGAGGATTAACCTACTGCGCCACAGCACTGGCCCCAACGAGCAACTTCTTTAGAGAGGAAGAATGAAAGCTGTTCCTAAGGCCATCATTAAGGAGTAAGTTGGATGAGAGAGGAGAAAGTGAAGACAGTAATCGAAGCATATCCTACTCAGTAACATAGAAGCGCTAAAATTGCTTTTTTTTTTTTAAACTTTTATTTAATGAATATAAATTTCCAAAGTACGACTCATGGGTTACAATGGCTTGCCCCACATACCATCCCTCCCACCCACTACCCTCCCCTTTCCCACTCCCTCTCCCCTTCCATTCACATCAAGATTCATTTTCGATTATCTTAATATACAGAAGATCAGCTTAGTATACCTTAAGTAAGGATTTCAACAGTTTGCTCTCACACAGAAACATAAAGTGAAAAATAATAGATGATTTTTTTTAAATGATGATGAAATCAGATCAGACCTATTGTCATGTTTAATCCCAGTGAGAGTCAAGTTGGGAATTGATAATTTCTTTCTTTCTTTTCTTTTTTTTTTTTTTTTTTTACAGAGGATCAGTTTAGTATGCATTAAGTAAAGATTTCAACAGTTTGCACCCCCATAAAAACACAAAGTGAAATATATTGTTTGAGTACTCGTTATAGCATTAAATCTCAATACACAGCACATTAAGGACAGAGATCCTACATGAGGAGTAAGTGCACAGTGACTCCTGTTGTTGACTTTACCAATTGACACTCCTGTCTATGGCATCAGTAGTCTCCCTATGCTCCGGTCATGAGTTTCCAAGGCTATGGAAGCCCTCTGAGTTCTCCGATTCTTATCTTGTTTAGACAAGCTCATAGTCAAAGTGGAGGTTCTCTCCTCCCTTCAGAGAAAGGTACCTCCTTCTTTGAAAACCTGTTCTTTCCACTGGGATCTCACTCGCAGAGATCTTTTGCCAGAGTGTCTTGGCTTTCCATGCCTGAAATACTCTCATGGGCTTTTCAGCCAGATCCGAATGCCTTTAGGGCTGATTCTGAGGCCAGAGTGCTATTTAGGACATCTGCCATTCTATGAGTCTGCTGAGTATCTCACTTCCCATGTTGGATCACTCTCCCCTTTATTTATTCTATCGGTTAGTGTTAGCAGGTACTAGACTTGTTTATGTGCTCCCTTTGACTCTTAGTCCTTGCATTATGATCAATTGTGAACTGAAATTGATCACTTGGACTAGTGAGATGGCATTGGTACATGCCACCTTGATGGGATTGAATTGGAATCCCCTGGTATGTTTTTAACTCTACCATTTGGGGCAAGTCAGCTTGAGCGTGTCCCAAATTATACATCTCTTCCCTCTCTTATTCCCACTCTTATGTTTAACAGGGATCACATTTCAGTTAATTTTTAACCCTTAAGAATAACTGTGTATTATAAAATTGCTTTGAAATCCACAGAACAGAGGCTATAGAGAAGAGGTGAAAAGATGCATCAGTCGCCTCCCCTAAGGAATCTTCAGCTTTGCTACTTTCCAGTCTGTTCTCCAGATTTGCAGAATGATCTTGTAGTAAGGTCAGAACTAATGCAACTAATGTTTCTGACGCAGCATCTGAACTCAATAAAAATAAACAAATATCACTATTGGGTTCTTCCTTCTCAGAGAAAGGATTATGATGTAGCCCTGACTCCTACTCCAACCTGATACTTTCACCCTTGTAGTTAGACCGGATTAACTGCCATACTGCCATCCCACAAGTATGCCCAGCCACCATATGCTTCTGGGCCTTTGCACAAATTCTTCTTTTTAGTGCCCTCTTCCTCCTTAGACTCCTATTTCTTCTCCAGCTGCCCATCTCTGTAGACCATTCTCTTTTTCCATCATATTTATTTATTTCGGATCCTGCAAAGAGCTTCATTACAGATTATTCAATAGAATGATGTTTGGAAGGATTGTACTTGACTTCTATTTAAAAAAAAAATTCTTGTTTTAGAATAGGGTTCTCTTTGAACAGAATGCAAAAAAAAATTGCAGACTTTCTATATGTCCCATTCCATTTTCCTCTATTATTAACATCTTACATTAGCGTGAAACATTTATTATAACTAATAAACCAAAACTAATACTAGTTAATGTTGACTATTAATAATAGCTGAAGTCCACCCTTTATTCAGATTTCCTTACTTTTTACCTGCTATCATTTTCCTGTCCCAGAATCCCAACCAAGATACCACATTACAGTAGTCATGTCTCCTAAGATCCTCTAGTCTGTAAAAATTTCTCAGGTTTTCCTTGTTTTTGATGGTTTTGCAGGTTGAAGGAATACTGATCAGGGATTTTGCAGAACGTCCCTGTGTGGGGATTTGCTGGGTGTTTTCTCTCAAAATACAGTTAGGGATTTTTGAAGAAAACCACAGAGGTAAAGGGCCATTGTCATCATATCGGTAAATCATTGAGTTTACCTTCTCTGTTGTTTTACTTTTTCCAGAATGGAAAAAAAAGTGGAGCCATACAGTTTGTGGTCTTTTTTTTAAAAAAATATTTATTTATTTATTTATTTGAAAGACAGAGTTACAGAGAGGGAAAAGAGAGAGAGAGAGAGAGAGAGAGAGAGAGAGAATGAGAATCTTTCATCCACTTGTTCACTCCTGACATGGCCGCAACCGCCAGAGCTGCGCCAGTCCAAAGCCAGGAGCTAGGAGCTTTCTCCAGTCTCCCACGCGGGTGTAGGGGCTCAAGCACCTGGGCCATCTTCTACCACTTTCCCAGGCCATAGCAGAGAGCTGGATCGGAAGTGGAGCAGCCAGGTCTCGAACTGGGGCCCATATGGGATATCAGCACTGCAGGTGGCAGCTTTACCTGCTACACAACTGCATTGGCCCCAGTCTATGGTCTTTCTGAGACTGATTTATTTCAGTTAATAATATATCTTAAGGGCATACCCCATGTGCCTGCTTTATCAGTATTGGTATAACATTCACTGTAAAGTGACTCTTCCAAAAGTTTTATTTATGTACTTTCATTTGGAAGCCAGAGAGACACAAAACCAAACAGAGAACTTCCATTTGTTGATTCACTCCCTAAATGCCTGCAACAGCTGGGCCTGGGCAGGCTGAAGTCAGAAGCCTGCAGCTCAATTTTATTGATCTTTTCCAAGAACCAATTTTTTGAAAAGATTTATTTGTTTATTTGAAAGGCTGAGTAACAGGTCTGTTGAGGGGAGGGGAGGACGAGCAACTGGAAGATCTTTGTCTCTTAGTTCACTTCCCAGATAGTCACATCAGCAGGGCCTGGGTCATGCTGAAGCCAGGAGCCAGGAACTGTGTTTGGGTCTCCAACCTCGGTAGCAGGGGCCCAAGTCTTTGGGCCATTTTCCACTGCTTTCCCAGGCACATTAGCAGAAAGTTGGATGGGAAATGGAGCTGCTGGAACTGCACCCAGCTTTCTGATGTGGGATGGCATGGTCACAAGTGGCTGCTTAACGTGTTGCACCACACCACCAGCTCCCACAGAACTAGTTTTTGATCTTGATTTTTCTATATTTTCCTGTTTTTAATTTCATTGATTTCTGCTGTAATTTTATTATTTATTTTATTTACTCACATTTAAATTACTCTTTCCTCTTTAGATCCTCCTGGTGCTAAAGTATGTTATTGATTTATATATTTCTCTTTTAAATATATGCATTTAATGCTATAATTTCTAAGCACTGCCTTTGATGCAATCCACATGGTTTGATAAGCTATTTACATATTAGTACAGTCCAAAGTTATTGTTTTTTGACAGGCAGAGTGGATAGTGAGAGAGAGAGAGAGACAGAGAGAAAGGTCTTCCTTTTGCCGTTGGTTCACCCTCCAATGGCCGCCACGGCTGGTGCGCTGCGGCCGGTGCACCGCGCTGATCTGAAGGCAGGAGCCAGGTGCTTCTCCTGGTCTCCCATGTGGGTGCAGGGCCCAAGCACTTGGGCCATCCTCCACTGCACTCCCTGGCCACAGCAGAGAGCTGGCCTGGAAGAGCGGCAACCGGGACAGAATCCGGTGCCCTGACCGGGACTAGAACCCAGTGTGCTGGTGCCGCTAGGTGGAGGATTAGCCTATTGAGCCACGGCGCTGGCCCAAAGTTATTTTTAATTTCACTTTAGACTTTTTGTTTGACTTATGTATTATTGATAAGTGTGTTTTTCATTTCTAGCTATTTGGGGATTTTCTAACAATCTTTTTTTATTGATTCTTGTTTAATTTCTTTATATGAGAATATACTGTGATTTCTGTTACTTTTCATTTGTTAAGGTATGTTTTATGGCCAGAATCAATTCTATCTTGCTGAATACTTCACGGACACTTTAGGGTAATGTGGACTTTGCTGGTGTGGAATAGGCTACATTTTATATAAATGTAAATGTATATCAAGTGATTGATAGTGCTTTTCAGGTCAGTTATATTCTGCCTATGGCCTCTTTGCCTGCTTGGTCTGTCAATTATAAGAGAATGATGTTGTAGTTTCTCTTTTTTTCCTGTTTTATTTAAGATATACACATTTCATGTATTTCATATATACAGATTTGGGAACCTTGTGATACTTCCCACTGTACCCTCCCTCGCACCCATGCTTCCACCCTCCTCCTCCCATTCACACTGTAATGACTTTGTCATCACCTTTCAGTTCTGTCAGAGTTGTCTTACTATTTTGACATTCTGTTGTTACCTGCATATATATTTGGGATTATTATATTTTCCTGGAGAATTGATCGCCTTATGAGTATTTAATGTCCTCCACTATCCTTGATACATTTTCTTGTTATGGAGCTTGCCTTGTCTGAAACTAACATAGCTACTACATTGAAAGATTCTGATGTGGATTAATCTGTACCATATTTTGTACTTGTTTTGTATTCAATGCATTTCTTCTTTGTGTCTTTATCACTTCTCTTTACTGGCGTCTCTAAGTTTGAGCCTTTTAAATGATTCAATTTTATCTCCCATTCTAACATATAAATCATACTTGTTCTTTTGTAAGACATTTAGTGTTCTCTCTAGAGCTACAGTATAAATTTTCACTAATTTAATTTCATCTTCAAAGCAGGTATTGTGTTTCATAGGCCTAGCAGATCACTTGTAAAAGAATATTCCCACTACATCCTTGCCTGGCCTTACAACACTGCTGTTATCAATTTAGCTTACCTATATTTTAGAATCATCTAACACACTGTTACTGTATTTAGTGTATACTCTATTAGATAAACAGTTATATTTTCTTAAGAGTAAGAAAAATAAAGGGTTTTATTGTAGTTTCATATATCCTTTCCTGATGTTCTTCCATTATTATCTGTATCTGAGTTTCTGGCTTACCTTGCTTTCTTTTGCCTGGAAGAAACTTTAATGTTTTTGGCAAACCAGATCCTGAAGTGATGTATCCCCTCAGTCTTTGTTTGTCTGAGAAAGCCTTATTTCTCCTTTTTTTGAAGGATCATTTCAGTGGTTATAGAATGCTAGGTTGATAGGTCTCTTTCTTTTAGCAGTTAAAATGTCTCACTAGGTTCTCTTTGTTCTTGTGCAGTTTCTGATAACCCCACTCTAATTTATATCCTTGTTTCTCTATAAGGAACGTTTATTTTTCAGTCTTCCTTCAAGACTTTCTTTTCTTTGGTTTCCTGTAATTACAATATATGTGTAGGGATAGATTTTTTTATACTTATTCGTACAGTTCTCTGAGCTTTCTAGATCTGTGGCTTGCTGTTTGTCAATTTCATGAAGTTCCTGGCCAGTATATCAATATTTCTTCTGCTACACTCTGCTTTCTTCCTGGTATTCCGATTATGTTAGGTGATACCTTTTGATATTGCCCCAATTTTCTTGTATGCTCTTTTTTCCCTTTATCTTTCACTCATTATTTTTTTTCTATTTACAATTCAGTTTGGAAGATTTCAGTTGGCGAAACTTCAAGTCACTGTTTCTTTCCTGAGTCTTGTGTAAGTTACTATGGAACCTAGTGAGATATTCTTCATTTCTTTTGTACTCTCTTCTTTTTCCATTTCTAGCATTTCCTGTTGTTTCTTTCCTAGCATATCTTTCTTAAATTCTGTTTGCTCACATTACTCAACTACTTTGGCATGTATTTCATATTTTCTCTTCTGGTGTGTAACATCTTAATTATTTTATTTATTCTGCCATATAATTCCAACTTTTATGTTGTATCTGAGATTTGTTTTCTTGAATGTTTTATCTCTTTTTACATGTATTTTTATATGTCATATAAGTTCTCATTGAAAGCTGGACATCTTGTGTGGAGCAAGAGGAACTCAGGCCTTTTCGTATGCTGATTAATCTGATCAGTAATTAGATTACGTTTAATGTTTGCTGTAGCTACCAATGACAGAGGCTTCAGGTTCCTCTACTGCTTTGTTCTGTTCCCTGCTCTTGGCTTTGGAGTTCTGTAAGTATTCCAGCTCTGAGAGTGTTCACGTATTGCCAAGTCTTTCAGCTGCAATCTGTTCTTGTTTATAGTGATGTGTGTGGCAGTGGTCATAAGGTGTTGGGCACTTCCCAATGAAATCTCAATATTTGGTGGACTTGAATCTTGGAGCATTGACCATCACAAATTTTCCCAGTGATATGGATCCTCTGTCTTCCCACTACTGTTTTCTTTGCCCAGCTGTCCCTCCCCTAAGCGGTGTTATTAAAGCTCTGCTCCTGTTAACTCTTTTTTCCCTCACTTTTTTAAGTGATACAGGAAGTTTAGCAAGTCCTGTAGTTTGAGGAATGTCTTTTCCTTATTGGGAATAAGGTCTCACAATGTCTCTCCTCCTTGAATATATGCCTTTGTCATGGAGAAGTCTCTAGACATATTTCACAGTGATTACGCATCCCCTACCCCTTCCAGAGCAAAGGAGGATCATTCTTGGATTTTCACCTTGATAACGTGTTAGAATTTCTGGTAATATAACCCATAAAATCCTGAGATCCACCTAAGACTATAGGACCATGGAGTTTCTCACTTTCAAGCTAGTGCACACTCAGACTCAAATTCTTTGTCAAAATAACTATTTTAGAGTTCCCCCATGTTTATGGATCCAAGAGCTTCTGCTACAAAAAACAAGACACTGATAATGTCTGTGAATGAAACTGTCCCTGCAGAATCTGTTGTAGAGGTTTGTCCCCTTGGTTCTCTGGTTGATCCATGAAATGTAGTTGATTTTCAGCTTGTTCATTTTTCCACTGTTATAAGGATGCAAATGACCACTTCTACATCTTTTCACATCTAAATGTAGACAAGGTATCATTGTTTGCTCTTTTAAGGACAGGATATTCCATTATATTGTGAGTCTCTTAAGAGGTGAGTTAGAAAGAGTGTCCTATACACTTTTATATCCACGGCACATAATTAAATATCTAAAAATAAGAATAATTGTCTGATAGATGGATAACAGAATGGATGATGGATGATGAATGGATGTATGAATGAGTGAAGAAATGGAGATTCATAGAGTATATTAATAAAACCCATAATGAATCATTAATGGAACAAAGGACTTGGGTAAATAAGAAGGGATTTTTTTGTTATTATTTAAGTACATAAGACAAACCTAGAAAACAAGCCTGGAATGCAGAGTAAGAAAAATTAGAAAGGAAAGCATTCTTTTAGAACTGGAAAGGAGCTGAAGGACCTCACTCTTGACCACCAGTCTAAAATTGTCCCATTTCTAGTCTAACTCACCCTTTTTTGAAGCCTTCCCTGAATGTCTTTTTCTTTCTCTCATATTATGTATGAAAATGCTGTGCCTTTTAGCTACATTTCTACAGTGTCATACAACTCAAATTAATCCAAATTAAAGCCAATATTTTACCCAATGTATGAAAAATAAGAAAATAAATTATAATGATAAGTGGTTCACAAGTTTCTAGGGATACCAACACATTTATATCATCCTTGTAAGAATTTAAATAATATACACTTCTGGAAATTAATTTTACAATATATAGCAGTATTTTGAAAAATATGCAAATTTTTACTTCATTGTTTCATTTCTAAGAATTTGTTCTGTGAAATAGTATAGGACTCACTCATCGATTTTTGCCTATATATACATATATATATATATATATATATTTAAGATTTATCCATGTATTTGAAAGGCAGAGCCACAGAGAGGTAGAGACAGAGAGAGAGAGATTTGCTGGTTCACTCCCCGATGGCTGCAATGGCCAGCCGATCTGCAGCCAGGAGACAGGAGCTTCCTCTGGGTCTCCCACGCGAGTGTAGGGGCCCAAGGATTTGAGCCATCCTCTACCACCTTCCCAGGTCATAATATAGAGCTGGATCGAAGTGGAGCAGTTGGCACTTGAACCAGCACCCATATGGGATGCTGGCACTACAGGCAGCAAGTTCACCCTCTACACCACAATGAGAAATGGTGTCTCTGATGCAGTGGATTTGACCATAGTCCCTCTGAGGGAAGGAAGTGAGATGTTCTGCTCTTGGAAGAGCCCCGAGTATTCCAGCCACAGAGGACAGCAAGCACAAAGGCCTACAACATGGACATGTTTAATGTGTTCGAGCAAAAGCAGGGCGGTCTGTGTGCTAGAATAGAATGTGTGAAGGGGAGGATAATAGACAGCTAGTGGCCAGTTCACATGGGATCCTGTAAGACCATGTCCAGGAATTTGAAATCTGTTCTGAGAAATATGGAAAATTATGGAGAGTTTTCGTAAAAATGTCATGATGTGATTTATTTTAAGATAATCACTTTGTAAAGGTCAGCACTTGAGTACAAAGTAGTTTGAAAGTGGTTTTGGTGTTTCAGCCAAAGTAAAACTGAGGTGGTGGTGCTGGTGGTGCTGATAGAACTGGGTGGGTGATGTGTGGTCAGATTCTGGGAATATTCAACAATGTAGAATTAGTAGAATGTGCCCTTGCATGGGATGTGATGATTGGGAAGAGAGCAGGGATCCAAGATGATCCAAGCTTTTTGGATGGTGGAGTGGAAAGAAAATCACAGACATTAACTGAGATGAGAGACTGCAAGAAGAGTGGATTTGGCCGACGCCGCGGCTCACTTGGCTAATCCTCTGCCTGCAGCGCCCGCACCCGGGTTCTAGTCCCGGTCGGGGTGCCAGATTCTGTCCCGGTTGCTCCTCTTCCAGTCCAGCTCTCTGCTGTGGCCCGAGAAGGCAGTGGAGGATGGCCCAAGTTCTGGGGCCCTGCACCCACATGGGAGACCAGGAGGAAGCACCTGGCTCCTGGCTTCGGATCAGTGCAACGTGCTGGCCATGGCGGCCATTTGGGGGTTGAACCAATGGAAGGAAGACCTTTCTCTCTGTCTCTCTCTCACTGTCTAACTCTGCCTGTCAAAAAAAAAAAAAAAAAAAAAGTGGAGTGGATTTGAGAAGAAAGTCTGCAATTCAGTTTTGACATAATGAATTTGAGATTCTTATTTTTGATATTCAAGTGAAGATACCTCAAAGATTGATGGACATATAGGGGAATTTAAGGGAGAATTCAATTTGAAGATCATGCCATAAGAATATTTATCACATTTATAAAAATTTTATTGTATTCTGAAATGTCAAAAACTTGAATGCCTGAAACCAGGGGATCACTAATGTGCAGAAGGGCCAGGCATTCTGGCTCCAAGACCAGTCTCATAACCACTGCCCAGTTTAATACTATATTTTTCCGGTAAGGGCAAGCACTTAATTGCTGAAAACAAAGACTAGAAACCCATTGAGTGTTGTGCTATTTATTTTTAATATTTATATTTAAAAGCTGCAGCAGGCATAAAGTTGCATATTTGTGGGGGACTTTGTGATGTGTCATCACATGTTTGCATTATGTAATTGCCAGTCAGTATAAATATATTTATCTTTTCAAGCATTTAACATTTCTTCATAGTAAAAGCATCCAGAAGTCCTAACCTGTAGTTTTTTTTGTAAATAGAGAAGCATACAGTAAATTACCATTATCTGTCATCATTTATCTTCACGTGTAATACGACTCCAGAATGTCTTAATCCCATCTAGCTATAACATAGTACCTGTCAATCAATCTTTCCCAATCCCTCTGCTCCACGTACCTCCCCATACTCCAGCAACCATAATTGTATTTTTTAACTTCTATGATATTGTTTTCTTTTTTTTTAGGGCTCCACATTCGAGTGATATTATGTGTTATTTGTCTTTGTGCGTGTGCCTTATTACACTCAACATAATGACTTCCAGTTCCACCCACTTTATTGCAAATCACAAAATGTCATTCCTTTTATGGCTGAGTAATATTCCGTTGTATATGTATACCACATTTTCTTCATCCATTCGTCAGTTGATGGACACTTACATTTTTTACTTTCCAGACTATTCTGAATATTGCTGCAATAAACCTAAGAGTGCAGATGTCTGTTCAGTACTTACTATTAAGATGCAGCAAAGCATCTAGACTGTCTTTGAATTTTGAAATTGGAGTTGTATATGCTACAGATTTTACCAAAAGAGTCTTATGCAACTATACATTTTTAAAGCATAGTTGATTGTAATACTTTAGAAGCAAGCATTTGACCTAGTATTAAGATGCTGGTTAGGATGCCTATGTTCCAAATCAGGATTCCTGGGTTCAATGTCCAGTTCTGGTTCCTGGCTTTATCTTCCATGTAATGAAGACCCTTGGAGGCAGCAGTGATGATTCAAATACTTATAGGAGATCTATATTGAATTTTTGGCCCCTGACTTTGGCCTGGCTTATACCACTGCAGTAATTTGAGTATGAAAACTTTCTTATTCTGTCTCTGTCTATTTCTATCTCTATTTTTTTTCATTTTTTTTCAATTCTTATCTTAATGTGATAGTAACATGAAGCGATCAGATTCCACGTAGCTGCTAGATGCAGTAGGGAGAATATAATAGTACCTTGCTTCCTCCCTCCCTACCTTTTTCCCTCCCTTCCTTCCTTCCTTCCTTCGTTCCTTCCTTCCTTCCTTCCTTCTTTCCTTCTTTTTGTAATTTTTGAGATAACAAGATTTAAGTTTACATTATAGCTAAAGGTTTAATGTGCCACTAAATAAAGAGTTCAACAACAACAACAAAAAAGTAAAGGGAAAAAGACCCTACTTCAATGAGAATATAGGCAGACTATAAACAATAATCAAAGGAGAAGATGTCCATTTCACTCATATGCAGTAAATTTTGAAATTAAAATATTAATTGGTCTTTAAATACTGGCTTACTGCAAAAATAGAAAGATGTTTGGATGAGAGTTTATCATTTTAATAACTCATCTAAATCCCTTCATTATGACATATGAACCTGCCTTATTGATTATTAAGTCATAATTTTAACAGTGGCGTTTAAATTAAATCATTGTTGATGGAAGATTGTAGTAGATTTTGAAACAGCAAATAAAATATTTTAATACATCTTACTGAATAATTTGGTTCCCTCTAATATTTCTGTTAAGTAATTTTAACAAGAAATAGTCTCTACAAGCTGGACAATGGAATTACACATGGCTTTTCAGAAAGTAACGGAAAATGCATAAAATGAAAAAGCTGTGCTTGAATTTCAGGTTTTGTCCATCAAAAATAAACTTTTGTTTAATCAGAAACAAAAGTTTGTCTGCAAACTTTTTTTTTTACAGGCAGAGTGGACAGTGAGAGAGAGAGACAGAGAGAAAGGTCTTCCTTTGCCGTTGGTTCACCCTCCAATGGCCGCCGCGGCCAGCGCGCTGTGGCCGGCGCACCGCGCTGATCCTATGGCAGGAGCCAGGAGCCAGGTGCTTTTCCTGGTCTCCCATGGGGTGCAGGGCCCAAGCACCTGGGCCATCCTCCACTGCACTCCCTGGCCACATCAGAGAGCTGGCCTGGAAGAGGGGCAACCGGGACAGAATCTGGCGCCCCGACCGGGACTAGAACCGGGTGTGCCGGCGCCGCTAGGCGGAGGATTAGCCTAGTGAGCCGCGGCGCCGGCCTTGTCTGCAAACTTTTTGAAGCACTGTTGTGTATTAGAATCTAGGTCTCCTAGAATTTACTCATTTTCAAATTTGTTTTTTGGTTTCTAAAACATACCTACAACAGCATATAGGCACAGAGTTAAAGAAAAGGGGGGGGGGAATGACATTACTTCTGCAAACTGAGATCTTTTTAAAAAGGGCTTATGCTATAAATAGCTGCAGACATCAGTCTTGATGTTCTACATTCTACACCCAGTTAAAATATTTATTTCGGCAAAAAAACAGAGAAAATTACAACTGTCTGATTTTGTTTGCCTATAATTGATTCAATGAACAAGGCTAACAACTTTGACATTAAGCTTATACCTCTTCATAGTTTAACTGTCATTAAGGAATGGTGATTTTTTTAAAAAGGTTCCACTAACGGATATTTTCAGAAGCCTTTGTTGCTTATTCCTTAAGAAAAACATTTGGTTTTCAAACCAAATGCACTCAAGACATTTTGTCAAATGGGATGAGTGATTAGCTAATTCCAAATCATATGTACGCTGTTACAACTAGTTTTTTTAAGTATGTAAGTAGAAAACACACATAAATATAGATGTTATCTATTTGAAATAAATATTGCGTTTGTTCTGTGCATATAAGACTTTATATTAAACAATCCTTGATAATGATGGAGTTTTAAGCAACTGAAATTAAGATCTCAGGTATTTAATAGTTTATACTTTTTTTCTTCATTGTTAGAGCATTGAAAACATGGAAAAATGGCAGTAGTTTTTGAGGAAGAAAGGATATCCAATTTCTTTTTGACATAGGGAAGGAAAGTAAGGATGACAATTTCTCTGCCAGAAATTCCATCTTGCATTTGGATGGCAACCATGTCAACGGAATCACAGTTTAAAACATTGTTGTCTTTCCTGTGCATTTACAGATGCCAATTCTGAGGTCCAGGGAAATGAGGTGACTTAATCATAACAAGCGCTTACAGAGCAAAGTAAAGGTTAGACTTCTGGTCCAGAGACTTGCCGTTGAGCATGAGACCCACACGTGCTTGTTTAGCCCTGTGCACTGTCTCTGATTTGCAGTAGCGCGTGTTACAGAAAGTCTTGTCTATTAACAAAGTAAACTCAATGCTGCACTATCTTCCAGGTTATTCTGCCAGATTAACTGAAGGGAATTCAGTATAGTGTATGCTGGTTTTTAAATAGGATATTGCTTTTCACTATAATTTATTATTTGCCTTGGCATGTAATTGTTAAAGTTTCTTTTACTGTATTTGGATGAATTCAGCTCGATTTCTTTCTCATTTCAATACTATCCTATGCACTTACTTCACATACACATATAATAGAGTTCTGTTGAAGTGCAGATCAATTTGGATAATCATGGAATTGCAAAGTATGCAGAAAGATACTTAAATCTGGAGAATGAACATCCTGGTATCACAGAGACTATGTAACATAGATTTTTTTAAATTAATTTATTTATTTGAAATGCAGAGATACAAGAGAGAGAAAGAGAAAGAGAGAGAAAAAGAGAATTTCCACTGGTTCACTCCCCAAATGGCAGCAATGACTAGGGCTGGGCCAGGCCAAAGCCAGGAGCCAGAAACTTCATCCCAGTCTCCCATGTGGGTGCAGGGACCCCAAACAATTGGGCCATCTTCTCCTGCTTTCCCAGGAACATTAACAGGGAGCTGGATTAGAAGGGAAGTAGTCAATACTCAAACCAGTGCCCATATGGGATGCACTGCAGGCCGCACCTCAACCTATGCCACAGCGTTGGCTTCCATATCATAGATCTTAAATCTACTCCGCATGCCAATGTTATGTAGTTGTTTTTTTTTTTTAAGATTGATTTATTTATTTGAAAGTCAGAGTTATACAGAGAGAGAAGAAGAGGCAGAGAGAGGTCTTCCATCTGCTGGTTCACTCTTCAATTGGCCGCAATGGTCAGAGCTGCACTGATTCAAAGCCAGGAGCCAGGAGCTTCTTCTGGGTCTTCCATGTGGGTGCAGGGGCGCAAGGATTTGTGCCATCTTCTGCTGCTTTCCCAGGCTATAGCAGAGAGCTGGATTGGAAGTGGAGCAGCCGGGACTTGAAATAGTGCCCATAAGGGATGCCAGCCCTGCAGGCGGCGGCTTTACCCGCTACGCCACGGCGCCAGCCCCTGCATTGTTCTTTATTACTGAATAATTTCCTCAAATGTCACAATGCTGATATTAGGCAACTACACTGCCTCCGCTTTTTCATATAAAATAAAAAGCCATTGATTTATGACGATCTGTGGATCAATTTTTTTCCCTTAATTTTTTTTAGCCCTTGGCAAATATCACACCTCCCTAAGAATTCCTCTCCATTCTGACCACTGTTCCTGTGCTGCCTCTGCCCTTATCATCCCTCAACACTGCCAGGTTTGGTGTGTCCTCATAGAGTGTTTCCCACTCTTCCACTGATCCAGGGGCAATTTCTCATTGGCTACTGGCATTTATGTTTTGTGAACCCAGCACAGAAGATGTTGTCTTTGGAGTTTTTGCTGTAGAGATGATACCTCTCTTTGGGATTTTGTTAATGTTCTTTGTGTTCTAGGAATATTCCAGAGCAGATTATCTTTGGCACACAAATGACTCGTTTGCTCACCTGGGGATTTTAAATGAAATTGAATTGAATGTGTTAAATATGTGCAGGAAGCCTTGACCAACACAGGCTACTAATTTCCCTGTTGCTTTTTCAACTATTTTAAGTGCCCCCGAATGTGTCCTTTGATAAGTATTAACTAATAATTACACATCTTTGAAGCACTTTTATGCAGCAGATCTTATTTTAAGTGCATTGCCCATATAAACCTAAGCATTCCTCCCCACAAACCTTTGATATTAGCGTTGTATTAACTTCTTCTTACAGATGAGGATGTCAAAGTCAGAAAATGTAAATCTCTTGCCTAAGTCACATAGCTAACAAATGAGGAATAGAGACCTGAACCCAAAAAGCAGAATGGCACAGTCTCTGTGCTCTGTTCCTTTCTTTGGAAATAATATCTGTTGCATTCTTCGATAGTAATTTAAATTATCATTCTGTTTTTATTTCTCCCAAATAGACTCTATTTTACAACACCTTATTATTCACTATCCACTTTTACATCCTGATTTATGATTGCTAAAAAGCAAGTGTCACTTTCTTTTCCCATGTGTAAATGATGTTAAAAACGAAAAAGTACAGTTGAAATTCCAGATCCTTATTTCACTAAGCCCTGTTATTGGTTAAGTAGACATACTTCATAAGTTCCTAACTCTGGTATTAGTTCACTTTTATTTGGCTTTGTTGGAGAATAAAATGTTCTGCATATGTGATTTTTCCACACAACTAACCTTACCTTTTCAAATGTCAATTCTAAAAAAAGTATAATGTTTTGAAGGATTACTAAAATGACCACTTCCATGTCTTCTTACACAGAGAATAACAATTCAAAAAATTTCTTTACTTTATGACTCAGAATTGTCTTGATGAATGTCTGTTGTTTTACTATTAAGCAGCTCACCACTGTCTAGTTTCCGGCATTTCTAGCTCCTAGATACAATATCCTCGGCATAATTTTTTTTCTATTTAGATTCACTTCTAAAATAATTGTCCCTATACACTAAATATATATATGCTGTGTGTTGGAAATGAGACAGCCATATTTTTTAGTACATACATATAAAATAAAGATAAGTAGCTTATGACTGGAATAAAAATTGAGAATTTTGTGAGACCTTTTTTTTTGAGTTTTATTTGCTTGATTCAGAGGAATTTTTCCAGTACTTAAAAATTATGGGCTGGGACAGTGCCGTGGCTCACTTGGTTAATCCTCTGCCTGCGGAGCCAGCATCCCATATGGGCGCCAGGTTCCAGTCCCGGTTGCTCCTCTTCCAGTCCAGCTCTCTGCTGTGGCCTGCGAGGGCAGTGGAGGATGGCCCCAGTGCATGGGCCCCTGTACCCGCATGGGAGACCAGGAAGAAGCACCTGGCTCCTGGCTTCAGATCGGTGCAGCGCCGGCCGTAGCAGCCATTTGGGGAGTGAACCAACGGAAGGAAGACCTTTCTCTGTCTCTGTCTCTCTCTCACTGTCTATAACTCTACCTGTCAAATAAAAAAATGTTAAAAAAAATTATGGGCTTAGGGTAGGCATTGTGGCACAATGGGTTAAGCCATCACTGGGGCTCCTGCATCCCATATAGAAGTGCCTGTTCAAGTTCAGCTGCTGTGCTTCATCCTGAGAGGGAACAGGTGATAGCTCAAATGCTTGGGCCCCTGCCACCAATGTGGGTGCCTGGATAAGTTCTGTACTCCTGGCTTCAGCCTAGTATAGCCCTAGGTATTGTGGGCATTTGGGGAGTAAACTCATGGTGAGATAGATATTCTCTCTATTCTCTCTCTCTCTCTCTCTCTCTCTCTCTTTCTGTCTCATTCTGTGTGTGTGTGTGTGTGTCTTCATCTCTCTGCCACTCTTCAAGTAAATGAATATAAATACCCAAAAAATTTTAATTATGTGCTATATTTGGAATGAACTGAGGCTAGTAGGAGTTAAGCTTATGGATAAGAAAAATATTGCCATGTTTTGAAGTTATATTATAAATATAGAACACTTTACACTGAAGAGCTCAAACCTATTTTATAGTATGTTTTTCATCCTGTTATCTTTTTGAAGTAGTTGTAGCCAAAAGCAAATTTGTGATGTATATACTTCCCTTTGTTTTTAAAGGATATTTATAATTCTGTTGCTTCAGGGTTTGGGATAAAATGAGGCTATGAATGTATCAGACTTAAAGTTGCACTAAACCGTTCACATAGTAACAGTTGTTTAGAGAGGAATTTTTATTTCTCAATTTACATGGCTTAAATCTCCAAGTGAAACATTAACTGGAAATTTTTGGTAGGTTTCTTGTTGAACTTTAGCTGTGTGGGTGAAGTGAATAACACATGCACAAGAAGATTAATTGGTGATTATTTTGCCGAGAAGCATAATGTTGCTGAGCCATCTGGTGTGCCTTTATTGGAAGGGCAGTCTTGGTGGATTACTCATTATACTCTTTCAACACTTTGTTCTGAGACTGTCAGTGGTCTTCCAGGTTTTTATTAGATTAAGGTGATGCTGAGATTTAGAAACAGTGGGACCACAGGAAAGTGTAGCTCAATGTTTATCACTAACAATAAACCAGTCAACCTTGAAAACACTATCTCAGGCCCATTCTGAGATTTCTCATTAGCATTTATACCAATAATATCACTTCCCATGACAAGATAGCTTCAAAAGCTTATAAATGAATTTTGGAAAGAGAATATGAGCATCTACACTGTCTGGAAGAGCAGAACAAGCCACTTATCATCACAACACAAGTAATTAGGTTGGCGTTTTTCCAGGCAGTGCTGTTTCTCATATTCTTGATCCGTCATTTCTTCACAAATCTGCTTGTTTATCCATTGAGCAAATATGATCAACAGCCACCTTTGTCATTGATAGACTAAGTGCCAATCTTACAAGTTTTATATGAAGCAGAAGAACTGCCTCCCTGATACTTCACCAAGGCATTTGTCATACCATGCAAGCAAGTTTTTCTGGCTATAATATCATTCTCTCTGGTCTACTCTTTGAACAAATGCTTCAAACTCATTTCATAGACATTATTAGAAGGTCAATTTTCTTAAATATTAAGTTAAATGATTTGATTTGACCATCACACATGATACAAAATTATCAGAACAAATTTTCCTTAATCACAAAGTTATAAAGCATGAGTAACTCTTAGAGGAGTAATAAAAAAATATATACAATCAAATTGAACAGCAGTAGAACATTGTTTGTAGAAGAACATTTACATAGAACAAACACAAATCCAATCTGTAAAATAATGGATCCCACTTTTAAAGATTCAGAAGAGCCTTCCAGTTTCATAATTTTATCTTCTGATTGGCTGCTCATTATGGAATAAATAGGTTGGTCCCTGCACCGTCACTACCAGGAACAAGATCCATCTTAGTATCTTGTGCTGAAGAGTTGAAAGAAAAAAAGTCCAAAGCTAGGTGTGGGATGACAAGTGTTGGAATACAGGAATGTGCTCAAAGGGAACCAGAAAAAAATATTATAATCCTATCAATCAGCAATGAAAGATACATTTAAAAAGCTTTGATATTTTTTTTTCATTTTCTTTTGTTTTCATGGACCAGTGGAGGCGCTCCATTTAGGAACATTAATGGCTGCACATGGCTACTTCTTTCCGATCTCAGACCATGTCCTCACATTAAAGGATGATGGCACCTTTTACCGATTTCAAGTAAGTTTAATGAAAATATTCTTTAACAGTGAACATGAAGCCTGCATTTTGTTTGTTAATTTTTAAAAATTTTTGCAGAACTTCTGAAAACAATGACTTAATTTTACTTTGACTTTGACTAGTTAGAAACTAATACATAAAAACTTAACACTTAAAAAGTGGTAAATACAGGGAAAGACAGGAGTGGACATAGTTATGATGATGTGTGAAAAGTGACCTGTGTGATGATTGAAGTTCTATTTTACATAAAAGCTTAAGGAAAATTCAGAAAGTAACTTAATAGACTCCAGAAATATGGGAGTGTCTTGATCTATAACTTGCTAGTAGTTAACTAGTAGTTAACTAGTTAGGAAGATGTGTAACTAAGTTTATTATACTCTGGCCTCTGACTATGATACACAACTGTCTTGAGCCCACACAAACCCTCATGGGACTGCTGGAAAGAACACACGGTAGCTAATTTTAGGGTAGAATTTAGCTAATTAGGACAGGTCATTTTCATGTCTACCTTTGAGGCCCTTCTGCAAGCCATGAGGACTGATATGGATGATGCTCTGTGTGTGTACACTCACCTGGCACAGGAGCACCACGGATAACCTGCAAAATTAGAAACATCATTCTCATCACTTTCAAATGAGATAGGTGCTACATACCACTCTTTGAAGAAATTTTTTTGAACACTAATTTCATTCACTGTGGATATAGCTGACACTTGAGTTCACAATGACTTACTTGAATATACTTCTGTATTTCAATAGACATTATGGTTAGTTAATAATTGAGTAGGGATTTTAGCCCCTAAAATTAAGTCATATACTCCTAAGAATTCCAGAGTTCAAATTCTTACTGATTCCTGAAGGTATCTTATGGAAGGTTCTCCAGTTGTCCCACCCTTAGACACAGGTAAGACCATTCTTCTCAATTGTGCTGAGTATAATTAAATACTCTGTGTTTGAATAAATGGCTGAAAGCAATTCGGGTAATTAAAACTTTCTTGGAAAAACTCAGTAAAGGAAAAATGCTTAGAAATTGTTTTCAAAATGCATTGTCTTCCTAGAACAGTCTATTTCGTCTTCCTTCGGACTATTTTATCCCAAGGCAAAAAATCCTAAAAAGTTTTTGTGCCTAATAGCTGAGACATAATGCAGTCTCCTGAAATTATGATATGGCCCTAAGCATTCAAGCATTTTAAATTAATTAGATTACCTAATTTAAAAGCATTTTAAAACAATGGCATTTGATTCGTTATACAGCTAAACTTAGAGTACTGGTAGCTTAATATGTTATTATTAAGTTAGGGTAACTTGCTCTCCTTATGTTAACATTTTAATAATTAAAGAAATATTGATGATTAGCAAATTACTTATTTATAAGTGACAGACTTCTTGATTTTTAAAGGAGTATTTTAACTGTTGTAGAATTACATTTTATATATAATCTTATTTTGTTATAAATATTTCTCCTATATGGATTGTAAGTAAACTTTAAGACTAACAAAATTCTCCCAAATTCTGAAGCGAATATAGCTGTTTTATTTTTCTTTACAAAAACAAAACCAGTCATTTTTCAAAGTAAATATTGTAAATAAACTCATCCATATGCAAAAAGACATACCTATTAGGAAAACATTGAACATTGTCTTTCTCTCTAGAATTATCTAATTCAATATTTTTTATAAAATAAACTAGCTTAAACATGGGCCGAAGCTAGTGATGATGACTTGACTTGGTAATAATTTACAACCTTGAGCTCTAATTCTTTCATCCTCAGAGTTCGATTAGTAGACAAGGTTTACCTGTCTTAGTCATGCTTATGTGTCAAAGATGAGCCAAGCTTGAAATTCACCAACCTTACATTCAGGAGAAAAGGAAGACCTTTCTTTTCTTTAAATATTTATTTGTTTATTTTGAAAGTCAGAGTTACACAGAGAGAGGGAGAGACAGAGATCTTCCATTCACTGCTCTACTCCCCATATGAGTGCAACAGCCAGCAGTGGGCCAGGCTGAAGCCAGGAGATAGGAGCTTCAGTAGGGTCTCCCATGTAGGTTGTAGGGGCCCAAACACCTAGACCGTATTCCACTGCTTTTCCCAGTCTATTAGCAGAGAGCTGGATCATAAGTGGAGCAGCAGAGATAGGAACCAGTGAACTGGCACCCATGTAGACTGCTTACATCACAGGCAGCAGCTTTACCTGCTATGCCATGACATTGGCCCTGAAGACTTTTTAAAGCATTAGAACAAAACATGGAATGGATCCAAATGACATATGAAATATATAACTACAAGATATTGGTAGAGGGTTATAAAGCTCAATATATTGATAGCTATAATTTACATTACATGTGCACAATATACATAAAACTACATTAATTAATGTTACATATCAATTATGCCATATTTTAGCAACTCATCCACATTTGAAATAATATTTAATATGACATATCTGTAAATCTAATAATCATTGAATCCTAAAGCCAAAATCAAAAAACAAAACAGAAAAGCCAGGGTTAATTGACTATTGAAAATAATATCTATGATGGCATTAATTGATCTATATTTGAACAACTCAAGACATTTGATTCAAGTTCATTTTTATTCACTTCCATTTTGTGTTAATTCCAAGCAGCAGAAAATTCTTTAAGTCTGAACTGAAATTCACTTCCATGGACTTGTACTTTAAAAATCATGAATTAAAATAGAAAATTTAGGATGCCATATTTATAATTCCCCCCAGTGAATGATAGAGATTCCAGCTGTCATTAGGAATCTTAGAAGCTTCAGGACTGAGATTACAAAATTCTTCATTTTATTGATATTCAATAGTAAATTTGTCTCAAATTTGTAGCATAGATTTTAACCATATGATTTTTGTATTTACTATAACTTTGAAGATGTCTAATTATGTTCTTTTTGCTGGTTGGAATTAACCTGACATGACTCTCCAGGTATCTTTCATGACTTCCATCACATTAGTATCTGCCAAAGGTGATTGAGCAAGAAAGTTTGCATTGAGTGTCATCATATCTAAGGAGGCCAACATTGGAAAACAGAGACACAATGCATTAAAATGTACTAAAGTCTAGTAAAATTATAAAAACTGGGTTTTAGATTCTCAACAAATAGTTTTTTTTTTCATTTCTACATTTTATTTTTTAATTTTTAAGGTTTTTATTTAATGAATACAAATTTCATATGTACAGCTTTTAGGAATATAGTGTTTCTTCTCCCATTCTTCCCCTCCCACCCCCATGCCCATCCTACCTCCTACTCCCTCTCCCATTCCATTTTTCATTAAGATTCATTTTTAATTCACTTTATATACAGAAGACCAACTCTATAATAAGTAGAGAGTTCCACTGTTTATACCCACACAGGCACACAAAGTATAAAGTACTGTTTGAAGGCAGGTTTTACCATTAATTCTCATAGTACACCTCATTACGGACACAAGTCCAACATGGAGAATAAATGTACAGTGATTCCTGTTGCTTATTTAACAATTAGCACTCTTATTTTTTTATATCAGTGACCACTCAAGGCTCTTGACATGAGCTTCCAAGGCTATGGAAGCCTTTTGAGTCCACAAACTCTGTCAATATTTAGACAGGGCCATATGCAAAGTGAAAGTTCTCTCCTCCCTTCAGAGAAAAGTACATCCTTCTTTGATAGCCCCTTCTTTCCAATGGGGTCTCACTCACAGAGAGCCTTCATGTAGGTTATTTTTTTGCCACAGTGTCTTGGCTTCCCATGCCTTAAATGCTCTCCTGGGCTTTTCAGCCAGATCCATATACCTTAAGGGCTGATTCCAAGGTCAGAGTGCTATTTAGGGCAACAAATAGGTTTTCAATCTGTTAGGCTCTTATATTATCTATTACCTTAAGGCAGAGGGTTTTATCTAGGAAAAAATTTCCCAATATTAATGAAGAATGTTGGTTTTGTGACATTTTCACATAGTAGTACAAGCTAAAATAGATACATTCTTCATTTTTACAGTCCCTAAATTGTAAGAATACAGCTGAGAAACATGCCTCATAATGAGAGAAAAAGTTTATGTCTGATGAGTCTGATTATAGTAGATTTTTCCAAGTCTTTATTTCAGAATAGTTTTAAATTTACATAACAGTGGCTGGCGCTGTGGCGCAGTGGGTGAATGCCCTGGCCCGAAGTGCTGGCATCCCATATGGACACCGGTTCTAGTCCCAGCTGCTCTACTTCTGATCCAGCTCTCGGCTATGGCCTGGGAAAGCAGTAGAATTTAGCCCAAGTCCTTGGGCCCTTGCACCCACGTGGGAGACCTGGAAGAAGCTCCTAACTCCTGGCTTCGGATCAGCACAGCTCTGGCCATGCGGCCAATTGGAGAGTGACCATCAGATGGAAGACCTCTCTCTCTCTCTCTCTCTCTCTCTCTCTCTCTGCCTCTCCTGTCTCTGTGTAACTCTGACTTTCAAATAAATAAATAAATCTAAAAAAAGTACATAAATTTATAAAACAAAAATTGTGAAGTTTTGGATAGATATTTAAAACTAGATAAACAGATACATATACACACAAAATATAGAAGCAACCCAAAAGGAACAACATATTCTAAGAGAGGCATCTCAAAAGCCAGCACCCCATGTGAAAGCAAACTTTTACTTTGTCCCCATGTGGTTTTCCTAGAATCCTGATCCAATTTATCTCTAAGAAATGAAATACTCAGAGCTCCATCTCAAGTCAAGTGGAATTGGAGTGATGAAAGTGGCCCCTTTAAATCCTTACTGCCCTCCTGTATCTAATGGTCTTTTTTTCTACTTTTTCTAAATTCCTGCTGTGATTCTGTTCATATGTGCACAAAGTGACTTTTAGCAATGTTCTGCATTATATGTCAATAGCTACCAAGAAGGAGTGGAGGTTAAATCAGAATGACATGGGGGTTCTCATACATTTTGCAAAGACTCCCTCAGAGATGCAAGCAGTTCTCCCTAACTGCTATTTCCCCTTCTGGAGAATCACTCTTCTGGATATAGAACTATCAGATAATCAGAGATTACCCTCAATATGCTCATTGCACAGGGGAATTGGCGTTATTAGCTAATGAATACAATTGAGCTCACAACTCTGATGTCTGCATTCACTGATTCTCTGAGTCTGGGAGTCATCAGCATTCAAAGGAAAGGATTAGATAAGCAGAGAGTTATTATCAAATTCCTTGATGGTCTGCAGCCTAGCAAGTCCAGCTTGCAGGGCTAGAAGATTTCTTTTAGAAGATGTAAATTGTTTGTAATAATAACATCTTGATCAGATGTTTTCTTTGTAGTTCATTCTATTAGATCTGGAATGTCACATGACCAAAATTCTGCTTCTTATTACTTTTACCAATCAACAGAAACATTATCTGTTTTTTAATAAATGATCTAAAACTTTTGACCAGCAAGTGTAAGTGTTTTATGAAGGGGTGGTTTTAGAAGAGGAGGTAACAAGTTATTTTAATCTGACCAAATAATGTTGAGAACTGTATTATATAATTAATGGACCCAGGCAAATCACGGCCAGATCTCTGAAAGATTTTGTTAGTTGAGGTTTTTGATATATCAAGGCAGCATTGAAATGCAGGATGCATGGAAAATAATTCGTTTTCTTTTAAAATGTTTTGTTCTGAGCCTTGCTGAATATAATAGGCTACTTTCAGTCCTTTCTGTGGATAGACACTTATGGTTTGAATAATGCAATGATACCTTTTACTTTTATGTCTGTTTGCATAAAATTGCAGCAAATGTACAACATTCTAAATACCTGCTGATGCTGCTCCTTTGGAGACCAAGCAATTGGTCAGCAAAGTAAATGTAGATGGCAACCTCACTGTGTTTCTCTGGGAACTTGTTTTGGATTACAAAACATGTATCATTAGCAAAATAGTCTATATAATTGTTGAATATAAACACACTTCTCAAGCCAGATATTCTACCAATACTCTTAATATCTAACCTGATTTCCATTTCTTTTTTGTTCCGCAGACACCCTATTTTTGGCCATCAAATTGTTGGGAGCCAGAAAACACAGACTATGGTCAGTGCAATGTCTCCTCATTTTATTCTTGACAGTCAATATGTCTAGATGAACATGTACTTACATTTCATTGCTTTTGTCATTGAGAGAGGGAAACCATAATTTTTAACGTAGGACTAGTATTTCCAACACAGAATTTATGAAAAGCTTTGTTTGGAAAGTCACAAACCCTGTGACAACTCTTTCATCATATTAATCCCTTTGCATCTATTACAGAAACACTTCTGAGTAAGTTCAAAGCTATAAACAGGCTTTAAAACATTATTATTGTTTTTTTCATAGCACCTTGTTCTGCTAGAAAGAAAAACTAAATGTCCCAGAGAGCCAACTGTGTGGTTTTTGCTAAGTCCCCTAACTACCCAAGGCTCTGCTGTTCTTATTATTATATAAACTATCTTAGGATCTTTTTTGGGGGGGGGCAGGCAGTGTGGACAGTGAGAGAGAGAGAGAGAGAGAGAGAGAGAGAAAGGTCTTCCTTTGCTGTTGGTTCACCCTCCAGTGGCCGCCGCGGCTGGCGCTCTGCAGCCGGCATACTGAGCCGATCCCAAGGCGGGAGCCAGGTGCCTCTCCTGGTCTCCCATGGGGTGCAGGACCCAAGCACTTGGGCCATCCTCCATTGCACTTCCAGGCCACAGCAGAGAGCTGGCCTGGAAGAGGGGCAACCGGGACAGAATCCGGTGCCCTGACCAGGACTAGAACCTGGTGTGCCGGCGCCGCAAGGCAGAGGATTAGTATCTTATGATCTTTATAAGAGAATGTTGTGTTAGACATGGAGAAGTCAATTGTGAAATAAAATATACAATAGGAAGTTTCACACTAATTAGTCCAGTGAACTCAGAGCAAACATGATTCAGTAAGCATGATTTCATGTAAACCTTTTAAGCAGAAAATAACCCCCTAGTAATTACTTGTCTTCTTATATTTTCCTGAAGCTGACCGTTTTCAAAGACAAAATTATAGGGTTTTAAAATGCCATTACTACAAATATTTGTTGGATTTTTTTTTCATATGTCAAGTATTGTAGTTGGTATTGGGATGACAAAGCAAACTGACTTTATCTACACTATTGGGTAGTTTATAGGCTGCATGATAAGCAGAATTATACAGATGTAGCAACTGCAGAGTGGCAAGTGCAGGGATCAGTAGTACATGCAAAATTATATAGAAGTTTAAAAGATTGAGAGACTGATTTTACTTGGGATGTTCCAAAATGGTTTCACAAAAGTACCGATAGTATTTGAACTGGATTTTAAAGGAGAAAGGAATTTTCCAGATGAAAAGCCGGGGCAAGGGTTTGAGGCAGAGGGAGTAACATAATATGCAAAGACAATGAGAAGCATCATGGCAACTTGTCTTTGAAGTTTGCTCTTGGAGTGACATCTTGGGAATAAAAAGTATAGTAACGTTCAAAGAAAACCAATGGAGCCACATCTCATATTATTTATATTAGCAACTTGAATTAGAAATTCATCCAAAAGAGTCAGGTACTAGCAAAGGATTCATAGTAACATAAATCATGAAGAAAAATGAAATCTAAGAACCCAGATACTTTAATCTAAAATTGCCACTGGATGTAGTGGGGATTCTGATTTCTTCATTCAAGCCACACATCCCTTAAAACTTTAGGCCTTGGAGAAAGTTGTTAAACAATTGCTGATTTGTGGACCTGAGTTGGAGAACTTTCTAGAGCATTTTGTCTATCCTTGGATGGTTCCTGGGAACTGTCTCTCTAAAGAGTATACCCTTCTCATGAAGGAAACACTTACGGCAGTTCAAAGAGAGATTGTAGATAAAGACCTAGGTCTTGCGTGCAGACAGGCTTGACTCCAACTACTTTCAAAACCATGTACCAACTGTGTGACTTTATGTGAGGCAGACAACATTTCTGAGCCTTAGCTTGCCTTTTTCAAACAAGAATAAGAATATTGACTTTTTAATGTTGGAATAATTCAAATTAATATGCCTAGGGAAAGTGCTGTTGATCTTCCATACACTCAGTGGACCAAAACTATTGTTTTGAACTCATCATTATTGCCTGTCAGATACACTGGTTCTGATATTGTTGAAAAGGAAATTCTTATTCTCATGCTTCCGTTGAACCGTCTTTTTTTTTTTTTTTGTAAATATGTTAGTGTATACACAATAGAAGTTCATGTTTTATGAATTTATAGCAGATTGATGTTTTAATGGTGAGCCTCAGGAAATGTCACAGCCTACATGGCAGATCATGTAGAGAACATCCCTCAAAGTAGGTCACCCCCAAATGATGAATGTCACTTAGTTTCACATTAACTCTCAGGTCAGTATCCATTTAAGAGGGGCATTAGCTACAAACTTTCTACCTAATTCTATAATACCTGCAACTTGTTAACCAACTATGGACATATTCTTTATTATATTTAGGTTTTTCCTAAAGACACATTCCTATTTGTATATCTAGCTTTCTTGGATTGTATACAGGTGAAAATCAAGTTGCATTGGATTTCTGATATTTTTATGCAGGTGTAAAAAACATTCCTTTCCCAGCATGGTAATATTGGATCAGGATTAGAGTTGTCTGTTTTTTTTTTTTTTTCTCTGTGCTTCCATCCCAGCTCCCTGCTAATGTGCCTAGGAAAGCAATGGATGATGGGCCCTTGCCACTCATGGGGGATACAGGATAGAGTTTCTGGCTTCAATGTGGCATAAACCTAACTATTGTGGCCATTTGGGGAGTGGATGAGAGAACCAGCAGATGGGAGATCCCTCTTTCTCCTCCCCTCCCCCTTTATTCTACTTTTCAAATAAAAATACATTTTTTAGAAAAGAAAATATTACCCTTCACCATTGAATTTCCTATTCTATTTCTGGAATCTCTATTCTATCCCATTGATTTATTTTTTCTGTTCTTTTGCTAACACCATACTGTCTTTATTACTTCAAATTTATAGTAAACTTTTTGTAAAAAAAAAATAAAAGTTTATTTATGTTCATATACTTGAAAGGCACTCTCCTTATGCCTCCGAAAGCCAGGGCTGGGTCAGGCCGAAAGCTGGGATCCCTGGAACTCAATCTCAGTCTCCTCCATGGAACCCAAGCATGGCAGCCATCATCTGCTGCCCCCCAGGACGTATTAGCAGGAAGCTGGATCAGATGCAGAATAGCCAGCACTCCTTCAAGTGGCACTCATATGTGGGATATGGTTGTCCTAGTTGGTGTGCCACAATACCTGCCTCTAAATTTATAGTAAGCCTTGAAGTTGGGCAGTGTTAGTCATCATTTTTACAGTTTTATCATTTTCTTCAGTATTGTGGGGCTTATTCTAAGTCTTTTGGTTTCATTTAAACTTTAGAATCTGTTTGCTGATATCCAGAAGTGTCTATAGGGACTTTGATTGAAATAGCATGACAGCTGCAGATCAAGTTGGGAATAACTGACATCTTAACAATACTGGCCTTACTCTCCAAATATTTGGTATATATTTCTATTTATTTAGATCATCTTTGATTTCTTTCATCAGAATTTTATACTTTATTAATATAATTTTATAAATATTTTGTTAAATTTATGCCTAAGTATTTCTTTTTGTACTAATATAAATAGTATTATGTTTTTGAATTTATATCCCAGTTTTTCATTGCTAGTATGCAGGAAAGCAATTGACTTTTTTTTTTTTTTTTTTTGACAGGCAGAGTTAGGCAGTGAGACAGAGTGAGAGAGAGAGACAGAGAGAAAGGTCTTCTGTTGGTTCACCCCCCAAATGGCTGCTACCGCCTGCGCTGCACCAATCCGAAGCCAGGAGCCAGGTGCTTCTCCCTGGTCTCCCATGTGGGTGCAGGGTCCAAGCACTTGGGCCATCCTCCACTGCCCTCCCGGGCCACAGCAAAGAGCTGGACTGGAAGAGGAGCAACTGGGACAGAATCCCGCACCCCAACTGGGACTAGAACCCGGGATGCCAGCACCGCAGGCACAGGATTAGCCTAGTGAGCCACGACACCAGCCAGCAGTTGACTTTTAAAAAATTTATTTATTTATTTATTTGAAAAACAGAGTTACAGAGAGACAGAGAGAGATCTTCTGTCAATTTGTTCACTCCCCCAAATGGCCACAATGGCAAGGGCAGAGCTGGGCCAAAGCCAGGATCCAGGAGCTTTGTCTGAGTCTCCCACATAGGTGCAGTGGCCCAAGGACTTGGTTCACCCTTTGCTACTTTCCCAGGCACGTGAGCAGGGAGCTGTATTGAAAGTAGAGCAGCTAGGACTTGAACCAACACCCATAAGGGATGCCAGTGTCGCAGGTGGCAGCTTAACCCACCACACCATAGCACCAGCCCCAGCAACTGACTTTTATATTCTGCAGCCTTGCTGTAATCATTTAGTTCTGGGAATACTTTTTTTTTGTTTCTTCAGTTTTCTGTCTAGAAATAACAAGTCTTCTTTGAACAAAAAGAGTTTTCTTCCTTTCCAATATGTATACCTTTCATTTCTTTTTCTTATCTCATTCCATTACCTAGGTTTGCAGTTCATGTTAATAGAAATGATGAGACATAATATCCTCACATCCTTTTCTTTCTATAAATGTTCTTTTTCAAGCTGAGGAAGTTTCCCTATATTTCTAGTTTTCTGAAAGTTACTGTCATGACTGGCTGGTAGATTTTTGTCAAGTCCTTTGTATGTATTGACATGATCGTATGATTTTTCTTCTTTAGTCTGTTGAGGTGATGGTTTCCATTAATTTTCTTTCAAATTGTCAACCAGTCTTACATACCTGGAAAAAAAATCATCTGTTCCTGATGTATAATTTTTTTAAATGTTGTTAGAAGAGACATGCTAATATTTTTGGTGATTTTGTGCATCCAGGGAAATATCCATGTGAGATATTATTCTACAGTTTTCTCTCCTTGTATTATCTTTTCTTATGCAGTATGATATTAGGTAATGTGGGCTTTGTAGAATGAATAAGGAAGTACCCTATGTACTTTTATTTTCTGGAAGAGATTGTACAGAATACATTTTCTTTCTTAAATGTTGGGTATAATTAACCAGTGAAGCTATCTGAACTTGGTAGTTCCTATTTTATAGATCCAATTTCTTTAGTAGATACCAGCCAATTTGTATCACCTCTTTCTCCCTTTTTGAGCTGTGGTAAAGTATATTTTTTGAAAAAGTTGGTCTTTTTACATTTTATTTGTTAAATTCTTTATTTAGTGGAACATTAAGCTTTTGACTAAATATAAATTTAAAATGTTACCTCAAAAACAAAAAAGAAAAAATGAAACTAGTTTTAAAAAAAAGAAATTGGTCCATTTAACCTCGTTTATCAAATTTGTGGGCTAGAATTGTTCAAAATATTCTTCATTTATTTATTTTAAAGATTTACTTGAAAGGCAGAGTTAGGGAAAAAGGGAGAGACAGAGATCTTCTATCACTGTTTCACTCCCCAAGTGGCCAAAACCACCAGAGCTGGAATGGTCCAAAGCCAGCTTTTTCCAGGTCTCCCTCATGGGTGCAGGGGCCCAAGCAATTGGGCCATGCTCCACTACTTTCCCAGGCAAGCTGGATCAGAAGCGGGGCAGATGGAACTTGAACCAGCACACATGTGGGATGCCAGCACCGCAAGTAGCAGCTTATATACCCCACAATGCCACAGCTTTGGCCAACAAAATATTCTCTTGCTATCCTTTTAAAGTCAGTCATATCAATAGTGATAACCATCCTTTGTGTCTTCTCTCTTTTTCTTTTTTTTTAGAAAATATGTTTTTTAATATTTTATCATCTCTTTGCATTTATAACAATTCACTTCAACAATCACAGAATCCTTTTCTTCCAACGCCACAAACCGTGTTACAAATGAAAGCTGGTACTGATGCTTATCAAAATATACAAGACAATTGATGTTTTATATAAAATCATTTTATATGTTAACTTGTTCCCAAAAACCTCTTTTTCTTTTTTTGGCCTGGCTTAAAAAATTTGTTATAAATATTTACAGCACTTTTTTTTCTGTTATATGAACATTCTTATAAACCAAAAAAGGGAATTTTATGGACAGACCAATAAAACATGAGACAGTGTCAGAGGCTCCTAGCTGTGCTATTTTTTTTCTTAAATACAATACTGAAAATGCCCATCAAACTTTGCCATCGTAAACATTCTGTTCACATTTAAACTCCCTTTTTCTCCAAGTAGTCTATTCATCAATAGGAAACAGAAAGTAAAGGCCACTCTGCCTTGGGTCTTCTTTCAGAAAGGAGGTTGGGGAAATGATTTGCAGAGAGGAGTTACAACCAGAAGAGTCAGTCTTTGGTCAGAGCAATGAGGTGACATTTCGATACAAAACTTCTTCTGCCTGGCCCAGCCCCAGACCTCTGTGGCCATTTGGGGAGTGAACTAATGGATGGGATGGATGATTTCTCCATATATATCACTTTCTGCCTCTCTCTCTCTCTCTCTCTCTCTCTGTGTGTGTGTGTGTGTGTGTCTCACTCTCTGCGTTGTCATTATTTGCCAAATAAGTTAATCTTTAAAACAAAGAAGCTGGGGCCAGCACTGTGGCACAGCAGGTAAAACCGCCACCTGCAGTGCCGGCATCCCAAATGGGCGCTGGTTCGAGTCCCGGCTGCTCCACTTCCAATGCAGCTCTCTGCTATGGCCTAGGAAAGCATTATAAAATGGCACAAGTCCTGTGATTCAAATAAATGAATCAAAGAAGCCATGTCCCAGGAACTCCATCCAGGTCATCCAAGTGTTTGGCAGGGACTTGAGTACTTGAGTAACTGTATGCCATTTCCCAGGCACGTCAGCAGGGAGAGAGATCAATGCTGAGTAGCCAAGACTGAATGGTGCTCTAGTGAGTGTCGGTGTCCCAGGTGGTGGCTTTACCCTCTGAGTAACAGCACTGTCCCCTCTTTTCAGGTTTTCAGTGAGCTTTTAATTTGAGTCTAATTTTCTTTTCTCTGCTTGTATATTACTTTGCTTCTTTTTAACATTTTAAAATTTTCCCTATATTTTGCAATATTCGTTTACAACTAATTTAAATGCACTATTAGATAAGATTATACCCTTCATTTGTAATACAATATCTCTAATCGAGTATTTCTAATTTCTCCCTCCTATCACTTTTAACATTGCTGCCATTCCTCTCATTTATGCTGTATTCGGTGAATACTTTGTTGATCTCATAATTTTGACTAAAATTTTATGTTAGATTAACTAAGAATAAGAGCTAGAAGAGACTTTATCTGTTCTTCATTTGTTTCTTTTTTTTTAAGGACTTATTTTTTGTATTTGTAAAGACAGAGTTAAACAGAGAGAGAAGGAGAGGCAGAGAGAGGTCTTCCATCTGCTGGTTCACTCCCCAAATGGCTGCAATGGCCAGAGCTGCGCTGATCTGAAGCCAGGAGCCAGGAGCTTCTTCCGGGTCTCCCATGAGGCTACAGGGGCCCAAAGACTTGGACCATCTTCTGCTGCTTTCCTAGGCCATAGCAGAGAGCTGGATCAGAAGTGGAGCTGTCAGGACTCCAACCCATGCCCATATAGGATGCCAGCACTGCAAGCGGTGGCTTTACCCGCTGCACCACAGTGCCAGCCCCCTCCGTTTCTTTATGTCGATCTGAATTTCAGTCTACATCCTTTTCTTTTTCTCTGAAGCACTTCCTTAAAATTTCTTAGAAGATAAGCAGTTGTCAACACATTCCCCCAATATTTGTTTGTCTGAGGGAATTTTTATTGCTCCTTCATTTTGAAGTATAATTTCACAGGGGACACTGTTATAGGTTGGTAGGTTTTTTATTTCAACATTTTATTATGTAACTCTACTTTTTTTCTTGCTAATAAGAAAAGTTCAGTGTGATTTTTGTATTTTGTTTTTTCTAGACAAGATTCTCCCCTACCTCTGGTTCTTTCAAGATTTTCTTTTTTTTTTTTTTTAAGATTTTATTTATTTATTTGAGAGGTAGAGTCACAGACAGTGATAGGGAGAGAGAGAGAGAAAGGTCTTCCTTCCATTGGTTCACTCCCCAGATGGCTGCAACAGCCAGGAGCTAGGAGCTTCTTCCTGGTCTCCCATGCAGGTGCAGGGGCCCAAGGACTTGGGCCATCCTCCAAGTTATATTTTTAGATGTAGGGGAAGTTTGTTTTGTGTGTGCATGTCTGTGTGTGTTTTAATATTCATTATGTCTGGTGTTCTCTGAGTTTCCTGGTTCTGTGGGTTTGGTGGTTTAGTTTGGTAGGACTTCCATAATAAAATATCAGAGTGTGTAGTTTAAACAACAGAGGTTTACTATCTCATTAACAAATTGATGTCTATAAGTGCCTGGATACTAGAAGTTCAAGAACAAGGAGCTTCTCAGCCAGTGTCTCTTGAGGCTTTCTCCCTGGCTTTCAGAAGGCTACCTTCTTACTGTACATGGCCTTCTCTCTGTACAAGCATATCCCTGGCATCCTGATAAGGATACCAGTCAAAGTGGATTAGAACCTCACCCTTATTATGACTTCACTTAACCCTGTTGCCTTTATAATGGTGTTGTCTCCAAATAGAGTCACATTCTGAAGTTATTGAAAACTATGGCTTTAACATATGAATTGAGGCTGCATAATTCAATTCAAAGCAATGCCTATCACAAATTTTGAGAAATTTTTAGACTTTATTGCTTCAATATTTCTCTATTCCTTTCTCTTTCCTTTCTCTTTTTCTTTTCCTGGTCATATATATATATATATATATATATACACACACACACATATATATATATATATATTAGACCTTTTGTAATTGTAATTGTAACTTTTTTCATTCTTTTTTCCCTCTTTGTATTCTAGTTTTAGAAGTTTTTATTGATATATGAGTACATTCACACTCCACTGATTTTTTTTGTCAGGTTCAGTCTATTGATGAACCCATCAAAGACATTCTTTTTTTTTTTTAAGATTTATTTATTTATTTGAAAGTCAGAGTTACACAGAGAGAGAGCGAGAGAGAGAGAAAGAGGTTTTCCATCCAATGGTTCACTCCTCAAGTGGCCGAAACAGCCAGAGGTGGGCCGATCTGAAGCCAGGATCCAGGAGCCTCTTCTGGGTCTCCCACGGGGGGTGCATGGGCCCCAAGGACTTGGGCTATCTTCTACTGCTTTCCCAGGCCATAGCAGAGAGCTGGATTGGAAGTGGAGCAGCCAGGTCTCGAACTGGCACCCATAAGGTATGCCAGCACTTCAGGTGGCAGCTTTACCTGCTGCGCCACAGCGCCACCCCCATAAAAGACAGTCTTCATTTTGAGTACTCTGGCTTTGATTTCTCATGTTTCCTTTTGATTTTTGTTAGTGTTCCCATCCACATGTTCACATTGCTCATCTGTCATTCCATATCATTCGCTTTTTCCATTAGAGTCTTTGATATTTTAATCATAGCTTTTTTTGATTATTTATTTGACAGATAGAGTTAGACAGACAGAGAGAGAGAGAGAGAGAGAAGTTTTTTCATCCATTGGTTCACTCCCCAAATGACTGCTACGGCCGGTGCTGCACTGATCTGAAGCCAGGAGCCAGGAGCTTCTTCCTGGTCTCCCATGTGGGTGCAGGGTCCCAAGCACATGGGCCATCCTCCACTGCCTTTCCAGGCCACAGCAGAGAGCTGGACTGGAAGAGGAGCATCCAGGACTAGAACCCGGTGCCCATATGGGATGCCTACGCCGCAGGCAGAGGATTCACCAAGTGAGCGACGGCGTTCCCAATCATAGTTGTTTTCGATCCATATCTGATAACTTCCAAATCTCTTCCATGTTTGAACACAGACAGCTCCCCGTGCTGCCAAGTGAATCTGTAATGCTCAGATTTATCCTCATTGAGCCCCTAGCAAGTAGTCAAGTCGCCCTATCGCAGTACTAGTTTGTCAGAGGTTTCTGTTGCACTAAGTCATGAATCTTCCTATCCCTGTCTCAGTGGTTTGCCTTCTGACCTCAGTCCCATCATAGATCTAAGACGACGTGTTGGTTTGTGCTTTATTCAGCTTTTTTCACTTGGAAGGATGGGTCAAGCTGCCCACATGCCAGACCAGACAACAGAGAGCAGATTTTCACAGGAGAAGGAAGGATAAACAAAGCCTGACTAAGCGTGGTGTTTTTTGAGTTTTGTTTCAGCTTTTCTCTCCCCTCAGTATTTCTTCATAGGCTAGTCTCTGAGTCAACCTCTGAGAGTAATAGGATATTTCAAGTTGATTATTTCTCTTCCATGAGTTCTCTCTTCCCGCTGAGTTTTGGGAAGTGTCTGAAATCCAATCATTAATGTCATGGAAAATGTCTATTTCCAGGTTGTTATTGTTCCCTCGGTTTCCATGTAGCCTTGGAGCTAGTCTGAAACAGAAAGGAAGAGAACCCTAGCCCTCTCAATTGGCCAAAAAAAAAAAAAAAAAAAAAAAAAAAAAAAAAAAAAAAAGATAAAAGGGTCAAAAAGAAAAAATAGCAAAAAATTGCAGTGTTTACCTAATAAGTGTTCTATATTTTCAAACTTTATATATATTCTACCATAAACCAGAAAACATCATAATTATGATGTTGATATTCCAACATTTTTCCCCAAAGCTCTAATGATCAACTTCTGTTTCTGAATTGAAGTGCTCTGGACATGATCAGAGGTGGTTCAAGGAAGAAAAATAAAATGTTGCATCTTAACATGAATCTATCATCACCATACAAATGCTCTGATGTAATTAAAATTTTAAAACACAAAATATACAAAATTACATTTTTCCACTGATTCAGTTTGCTATAGTGCAATCTCCTAATTTATGGAAATGAATATCTATACTATGTCAGTAAAAAACTTAAAAAATATTTATTATATTATTTTATTGTAGATATAAAGAATATTTTGGCATTATAATTTATTTTGTAAAATAAATATTTACCATGAATGAATTTTAGCCAAAACATCAAAACTATGTACATGAAAGTAAAATGGAATACACCTAATATGTATATAATGAGTATATAACTTACTCCTTGTCCAAGACTATTCATTAAAAAGAACTAAAGCATGTATGGCATCTTAAAAATGTAAACTGTGGCCCAAATTATTCTATTCTTTCATAGACTATCCAACACTTTTATCATTCCAGGACACAAAACTTCTTGATTAAAAGTATAACTCATTAAAAATTCTAGATTTGACTGATTTGTGCAAAAATTAAAAGCTTTGATTTACTCTCTTAACCAAACATTCACATTTATGCATCTATAGATGTATGTGAATATTTCACATGCATATAAATGTATTGCATGTATATTTGCATCATGTGCAAATACAAAATAATTATCAAAATGGAAATTAAAATATTCCTAAAAATGGTATCCATAAAATTAAGATCATATTCTTACATTTGGAATATATCCCTAGCTCATAATTTCAATTGGAAATTTTCTCTTTGGTACTGGCAATAGTTTCACGAGTTAATTGAGCATCAGCTTTCAAGGGTCTTGCTGCTCGACTCTGTAATGACTGAAATCAACCTGCTGAGATTAACGCCTAGTGATACATGCTATGGTTTCCGGTTTGGTTCCTTCCTTAAAATTCCTAATGAGTAGGCAGGCTTATAGTCTTGTCTTTATGTCAACCTATCTGTAAAAATATAAATAGAGAAAGATAAAAAGTTTTGCCATTTCACATCAATGAATTTTCACATCTTAAGCATGTAGAATCTAAAGTATGTTGTGTCTCTATGTTGTATATCTTTATCTATATCTATATATAAATAAATAAATATATATATATATATCTAGAGAGAGAATGACACTCGTTCACCTCTCCAAAAGCCCACAAAAGCCTGAATCAGGCCATGCAGAAGCTGGCAGACAGGAAATCAATACAGATCTCTCACATGAATAGGAGGAAACCAGTCCCTTGAACCATCACCACTGCTTCCAAGAGTCTGTGATAGCAGGAATCTGAAGTCATGAGCAGAATTGGGCATTGAATCTACTTCACTATGGAATTCAGGCATCATAACCACTAGGCTAAATGCTTTTCCCAACAATATTAATTATTCCAATCAATGAGCATGGGAGTTGCTTCAGTTTTTTTAATCCTCTTCAGTTTCCTCCAGTAGTACTTTGTAATTTTTGTTACAAGGAACTTTCACATACTTGGTTAAATTTACTCTAAAATGTTTATTTTTTTCCTTGTAGCTATTGTGAGCAAAATTGATCTTATAGTTTCTTTCTCAGTTCATTATTACTGCTTAAAAATAATACTACTGTTTCCTATGTTGATTTGGCTTCCTGAAACTTTATTGAATTAATTTATCAATTCTAATTAACTCTTGGTGGAGTCTTTAGGTTTCTATGTATATAGAACCCTATTGGCCAGCGCCGAGGCTCACTAGGCTAATCCTCCGCCTCGTGGCGCCGACACACCGGGTGCTAGTCCTAGTCAGGGCGCTGGATTCTGTCCCGGTTGCCCCTCTTCCAGGCCAGCTCTCTGCTGTGGCCCGGGAGTGCAGCGGAGGATGGCCCAAGTGCTTGGGCCCTGCACCCCATGGGAGACCAGGATAAGTACTTGGCTCCTGCCATCGGGTCAGTGTGGTGCTCCGGCCACACGCGCTGGCCGTGGCGGACATTGGAGGGTGAACCAACGGCAAAGGAAGACCTCTCTCTCTGTCTCTCTCTCTCTCACTGTCCACTCTGCCTGTCAAAAAAAAAAAAAAAAAAGAACCCCATCATCTGCAAACAGGTAAAATCTGACTTCCTCCTTTCCTACTTATATTCTTTTATTTATTTGTCTTGATTACTGGCTTTGGCTAAAACTTCCAGTATTATATTGAATAAGAGCAGTGAGAATAGACATCTGTGTCATATATAGCCTTTATTATTTTGGAGTATGTTCTTTCTATTCCTAATTTGTTCATTGTTGTTATCATCAATGCATATTGAATTTTCTCAAATGCATTTTTTGCATCTATTAAGATGATCATATGATGTTTATCCTTTATTATGTTATGTGATGCCTTACATTGATTGACTTGCACATATTCAAAGATTCTTTCATCCCTGGGATGAACCCCATTTGCTCATGACAAATGACCTTTATGTGCTTTATCTGGTTCTGGATCTCACTCTCACAGGCCTGGCACTGGCTTTAAAGCAGTGTTGTAAGTTAACTTTCCCAACCTATGCTCCAATATACAGAGTCTTGTTCTGTCATCTTCCAGCGGTTGGAAGGGGTGTTGAAATTATTCCCTAGGCCAAAGGCTCAGCCAGCAGGCACTGGCTTTATGGGCAGAGGCTACAGGAAACTGTCCAGCACTAGGTTTCACTGCTGCAGATCTGGTGCTGGATTTCAAGTAAAAAGTATTGTCTTTATTTTCTTCCCCTCCCTCAAGTAGATATGGTCGCTCTGTGCTGTGATATTTGGAGCAGGGGAGAGATGATGTGGCAAATTTGCCTTCTTTTATGTATCCTTTCTTATTTTTGTACTGAAATCAGATCCTGTATCCTCTTATCTGGCTTCCTTGTCTCTTCTAAAGATGAGTTGATTTGTAAATGGCTGTTCAAATTGTCAAATTCTCTGTGGGAAGATCTCTGGAATATCTTAGTAAGCTGATGTCTTGTACCACCTCCCCTCACAGAAAATCTTCAAAGTGTTATTATATTGTACAGGTAGAAAAAAAAAAAAAACAGTACAAATGGCAGAGGACCTACCCTTTTTCTGAAAGAACCAGGATTGGAACTCAGAGATTCTGATGGGGTTTTATGTTTTTCTTACTGTGTCAGCCTTGTTTTTCTTTCATTGTCCATTTTACTTCAGTGTATTGAGTTGGAATTTGTATATCACAGTAGTGCTTGTAAGATTTACAGCTAGCTGGATGTTAGCTATTTGTGTCTAATATGAAGCTGGCTATGGAATTCTAAAGTAAAGAAAAGAGACTGTGTCAGACAGGAAGATTTGTGCCACTAGTGTCTAGATTAGAGTTAAAACTGTGGTCATGGGTGAGGTAATTCAGGAAGGAGTGAGACAAAAGAGGACCCAGATTGGAAAACAGAAGGTATAATATTTAGGGAGAAACTACCAGAAGAAAAATGAGAAAGAGGGAAAGAGAGAGATGTGAGAAGATCAGATTTAAGAGTCTGAGAATAGAGCAAGTAAACCTAGCAAGAAGCTTGGGCTGCTTCACCAAGTGTTTAACAAATGTAGTGAGAAAGAGAGGAATGGATGGAGGGAGGGGTGGAGGGATGCATGGATGGAATGAGAAGGGGAGAGGGAAAGAAGAGAGAGAGTCTTCTAGCAACATGGAAATAATGCTGCTCAGCAGTGGTGTTCAATGTGGAGGAGAGTTGGATTTATTTGGAAATTAAGGGAAAGTTTCAATGAAGGTTGGGATTGAGAGAGAGCAATCAGTGTATTTGGCACAGCTTCTTGCCCAGTAAAGAATAGGAACAAGCAGAGAATTCTTAACAGGCTGTTTGGATGATGTTTCCCCATTTCTGCCATAATTTAGAGCTGATTCTCAGAAACTCCTTATTGTAACACAGTTAGATAGAATAGTAACCTCTGTGGGTTTTACCTTACCCTAAGGAAGTTTTAAATAGAAAAAGATGTAATTTAGTGATAATAATAAAGTGGTACTATGAAGACAAAAACTGTGGAGTAGGGAAACAAATCTGTTTCAGAAAAAGGAGTATGGATAACAAACATTTGAATGGTAAAATGTTTATGTTATTTACTTGTGAAATATTGAAAGCTTATCATCTAGGAATATCATTGATATAAATAAGCTTCATTAAAATCTATAGGAATTAATCAAACAGTATATAACCAACTAACTGAGGACAACACATAATAAACATTAGTTTTCTCTTTTTAAAAAACAGATTTATTTATTTTACTTGAAAGTCACAATTACACAGATAGGAGAGGCACAAAGAGAGCGAGAGAGCAAGAGAGCAAGAGATCTTCCATCTTTGGTTCACTCCCCAAATGGCCACAGCAGCTGGAGCTGAGCTGATCTGAAGCCAGGAGCTTCTTCCGGGTTTTCCATGCAGGTACAGGGGCCCAAGGACTTGGGCCATCTTCTATTGCCCTCCCAAGCCATAGCAGAGAGCTGGATCAGAAGTGGAGCAGCCTGGCTCAAACCAGCAACCACATGGGATGCCAGCACTGCAGGCGGCAGCTTTACCCACTAAGCCACAGTGCCAGCCCCCAACATTAGTTTTCAATTAAAGTCATGAGCAGCAGTCTCTGAAAATCATGACCAATTGAGAACACCAATGAGCCATAATAACAAAATGTTCCCATGGAAAATTACTGGAATCTCAGTTATCCATGGATGCCTGCATTCATAACTTTCTGATGCTGGCAGGCATTATATGACAGTCAGACACAGAAAAGTCTGAATTAGATGGCTTAGTGAATTCTATACCTAATTTTAGCTCATGCTCTCCAAATTTCAGCATAACCTTTAAGCTTGCTGTTGCCCCCACACAAACAAACGGAAAACTTGCAGCTTTGGGTTACTTTATCATTCAGAGCAGTAGAGTTCAGACCTTGGCTTGAGAATCACAGATTTAGCAGCTGATTTGGATTAACAAGCTTTCCTGGTCTCCATTTGTTGAGTAAAGCAACTACTCTTTCTAGGTTTCTTGTTATTCCTTTTTCTCAAGTTCCAATGCTGTGGGTACACTTAGAGAATAGTTAAGTCTGACAATTCACAGATGAGGGAGAAGTTATTTGAGGACCTGGATCAGAATGAAAATACTATGGCTTAGGTGGGGTGCTTTAATCTGGCCAGGATGGGATGGAAATGAGATTGAGGGCTTTGAAAGTGTCAGTGTGTTGATGGAGGTTTAGGAATGACAGATAACACGTTTATTTGTTTGATTTTTTTTTAGGCTTAATAACTGCAGGATACATAGTAATTTCATTTAGAGTTTTACAAGGGCAACTGTTTGATGTAGCAATTGAGATGCTGCTTTGGATGCCTGCATTTTTTAACAGAATGCCTCAGTTTGAGTCCCAGTTCTGCTCCCTAATCTAACTTCCTGCTGATGTACACCCTAGGAGGTGGCAGGTGATGGCTCAAGTACTTGGGTGTCTGCCACCCACATAGGAGATCTGGATTGAGTTCCTGGCTTCTAGCTTCAGCCTGGCCCAACACCAGGTGTTGTAGGCATTTGGAGATTGAATCAGAAGATGAGACATCTCTCCCTTTCAAATAAGCAAAATATATAAACAAGCATTTTTTACAAAGAAAAATAACTAATATAGTGGCCATACTAATATACTGGTCTGACTTTTTAGAGAGACTTTGTGAAGGTCAAAAAATCGTAGGGAAATTTTAAAAATTTTAAAAGACCTTAAGTGAGATAATTTATAATTTAAATAAATTTGAATAGACTTGTATGTTATGCATTAGCAACACTATTTCCAGAAGGCTCAATTTTCTCTGGTTGGGCAATTGAAACTGACAAGATGGTCTCAGTTGGCAAGTGCATCTACAAGAGAGGTCTTACCTTTTCATTGCTTTGATATTGAGTGGCAAAGGGGAAAACGCATCATTGCTCATCTACCACAGGCCAAGATTTAATTTTTGGTTATCCTTTGAATTTTTCTCAATCTGTAAATTTAGAGAGATGGCCGTTCTCCAATATCCTCAGTGGTAAATATTGTGCATATCCCCTTACTGGAGGAAAAAAGCTCTTTGTGCCAAATCACTGAAGCAATACTACTTTTAAGCTCAAGTGATTTTCAAAATAATAAAAAAAAAAGAACAGTTAAATTCTACTTGAAAGTGAGTCACAAGTCTAAGTTCATCTTTTTCTTGCTCAAGAGTAAGTGGGAAAACTTTAATATTTTGTGCTATAAACTCTTACTTTATACTGTTTTGTTTCACACTAAATATAGGAAAATAAGGATTCCAAGGGAGGCTTTGAATGTTTTTGTTGGCATAGCACTTGTGTGCACTAAACCCATCACCTGCCCCAGGATGTCAGTGTCAGTGTTAAACCCTGACTTTTTCTGGTTATGGAATGTCAGAGCTAGAGAGAGTCTGAAAGGTCATCCAATTCAAACATCTTGGGTAGAGATGAGGCAGCTGAGTTCCACAGAGTTCCAAGATTCACCAAACCAAGGACACACCTCCCATTATTGGCCGAGTCTAGAATACACTGAAAAGCTACATAAGTCAGAGATATTTGAATCCCTGCTTAGGAGAGTTATTCAATAAAGATTATCTATATTTTATTCTTAAATGCTGCAACATTTCTTTTTTTTTTAACTTTTATTTAATGAATATAAATTTCCAAAGTACGATTTATGGATTACAATGGCTTCCCCCCCATACCGTCCCTCCCACCCACAACCCTCCCCTTTCCCACTCCCTCTCCCCTTCCATTCACATTAAGATTCATTTTCGATTATCTTAATATACAGAAGATCAGCTTAGTATACATTGAGTAAGGATTTCAACAGTTTGCTCCCACACAGAAACATAAAGTGAAAAATAATAGATGATTTTTTTTAAATGATGATGAAATCAGATCAGACCTATTGTCATGTTTAATCCCAGTGAGAGTCAAGTTGGGAGTTGATAATTTCTTCTTTTTTTTTTTTTTTTTTTTACAGAGGATCAGTTTAGTATGCATTAAGTAAAGATTTCAACAGTTTGCACCCCCATAGAAACACAAAGTGAAATATATTGTTTGAGTACTCGTTATAGCATTAAATCTCAATGCACAGCACATTAAGGACAGAGATCCTACATGAGGAGTAAGTGCACAGTGACTCCTGTTGTTGACTTTACCAATTGACACTCCTGTCTATGGCATCAGTAATCTCCCTATGCTCCAGTCATGAGTTTCCAAGGCTATGGAAGCCCTCTGAGTTCTCCGACTCTTATCTTGTTTAGACAAGGTCATAGTCAAAGTGGAGGTTCTCTCCTCCCTTCAGAGAAAGGTACCTCCTTCTTTGAAGACCTGTTCTTTCCACTGGGATCTCACTCACAGAGATCTTTTGCCAGAGTGTCTTGGCTTTCCATGCCTGAAATACTCTCATGGGCTTTTCAGCCAGATCCGAATGCCTTTAGGGCTGATTCTGAGGCCAGAGTGCTATTTAGGACATCTGCCAATCTATGAGTCTGCTGAGTATCTCACTTCCCATGTTGGATCACTCTCCCCTTTATTTATTCTATCGGTTAGTGTTAGCAGGTACTAGACTTGTTTATGTGCTCCCTTTGACTCTTAGTCCTTTCATTATGATCAATTGTGAACTGAAATTGATCACTTGGAATAGTGAGATGGCATTGGTACATGCCACCTTGATGGGATTGAATTGGAATCCCCTGGTATGTTTCTACATGTCCCAAAGCTTGCAACATTTCTTTTGCTATTAATATACCAAACGTGTTACATCGTTGTGTTTCTGGCATTGTTATGGAACAAAATCTGTCAAGCTGTGTTTCATATAATTGACTTGGGCTGTGCTTTCTTGTCAAATCTGAAATGCCAGATTCTTGTTAAATGTATTTCTTTTTGAGCTAAGAAGTATTTTTCTAAGGTACCCCAGTGTTCTGCCATTACTTTTTGATTATGTTGTGAGGCTTTGGCCATCTCCCAGATGTTATAATTAAAGTGACAATGATAACACATTATACTCCTGGATTGCTGTGCTATTTGTCAAGTTTGAGTGCTACAACTCAGGCCGGATTCCCTGGAGGGTGAAGCAAAGGGTAAGGCTTGCAAAAATGTCTTACAGTATTTCTGTTTTAGACACATTTTGCTAGCTCAGGAAGAAAAATGTCTCTGCTTAGGTTATAGGGAGGACCTAGAATTCCTCTGCTCATATGACTATTCTCAGTTCAAACCACCAGACATAAAATGGGTCAAGAAGCAACTTCTAGGAATGAAATCAACAAGACACCACTATACACGTGCTCAGTGTTACTTGGAGGTTAAATCCTGTCCAATGCTGGAACATACTCTAAGCGGACATTTAATAAGATAACTGCAGGCTGTCTAAAACACAGATACATATACACATGAAGAGTTATCAAAGCAAAAAGTTCCATGGTCTATTTTCAAAATAATCAGCACAACACTGGGATGAGCTTTATAAAGATTTCTGTACAGATCCTGATCTATATCTACTATTTCTATGCCTCAGGCCACTGTAGTGAACACACAGAGAACTTCCCTGCTGAAACCTGTATATAAACTAAGGCTTATAAGAAGCATAAATGTGGGTGCAAACTGTTGAAATATTTGCTTAATATATATTAAATTGATCTTCTGTATATAAAGAGGATTGAAAATGAATCTTGATATGAACGGAATGGGAGAGGGAGCGGGAGATGGGAGGGTTGCGGGTGGGAGGGAAGTTATGGGGGGGGAAGCCATTGTAATTCATAAGCTGTATTTTGGAAATTAATATTTATTAAAAAAAGTTAAAAAAAGAAGCATAAATGTGATATCATGAATTAACAAGCTAACCAATGGGCTTCAAATGTATGAGTCCTTAAAATCTATAAGAAAAGTAAAAGTGAATTTGCTACAGCAAATTGTTTCATAGTCCATGGCACACTGAATTCCCATGGAAAAACCTAATCAGCTGGCTGGCGCTGCTGCTCAATAAGCTAATCCTCCGCCTGTGGCGCCGGCACACCGGGTTCTAGTCCCAGTCGGGGCGCCGGATTCTGTCCCGGTTGCTCCTCTTTCAGGCCAGCTCTCTGCTGTGGCCCGGGAGTGCAGTGGAGGATGGCCCACGTGCTTGGGCCCTGCACCAGGAGGAAGCACCTGGCTCCTGGCTTCAGATCAGCGCGGTGGGTCGGCCACAGCAGCCATTGGGGGATGAACCAATGGAAAAGGAAGACATTTCTCTTTCTCTCTCTCTCTCTCTCACTGTCCACTCTGCCTGTCAAAAAAAAAAAAAAAAAAAAAAAAAAAAACCCAAAAAAACCCTAATCAGCTAACCATGCACTCCCAGTGAAAAATGAAATACCACTCATGAAAACAATATATCATAATGGAATGTCAAGAGACTGACAAGAAGCTTACTTTAGAAAAATCTAAATTATATTTTAAATTGTTAATAAAAAGAGAACCAGGAAGTATCAGAAAAAACAGATATTGGACACATACTAGGAAATGTTGAGAAAGGATCAAATATACCTCATAGTATGAGGGGATATTAAAAAAATCTGTGGAAAAAAATGGCATTGAGATACTTCATTTGGGTGCAAATAATGTTCAAATCCTTTCATGGTTTTTTTCACAATACACATGCTTTATGAGCTTTTTGAAGACTTCTTATATAAAAATACAGTCATTATAATTAAAACTTCAATGAACAAGTTAGAGTCAATCAGAAATAGCTGACTTAATGAATTGGAAGATAAATCCTGAACGCTGGACAGTTAGTTCAGGAGGTGGAAAATGGGTGGAGAACCAAGGAGGAAAAATGAGAAGACCCCAAAATGACACATAATTGTATTTTCAGAGCGAAGTATAGGACATAAGCAATCTTCCATGAAATAATAGTTTAGGTAGTTTTCAGAGCTGAAGACAAACATAAATCCTTAGATTTCAAAATACAGTAAGTGCTGATTACAACTTGTGAAAATTTAAAGTCTACTAATACACATCACACACACACACACACACACACAAAAGTACTTGAAGAAAATCAAAGAACAAGAGGTTTTACTCTTATTAAAAGGAGTTTTAGGCAGCAAAACAGGAATGCATAAATTTTCAAAAAAAAAAGGAATTTATAAGTACTTTTGAAGGTCAGGAATGAGGAATATTTTCAAGTTCCTGAGAGAAAATACCAATTAACCTAGAATTGCATAGCCTGAAATAATATCATTCAAATAGGATAGTGTAATAAAGTTTTAAAGTTTCCCATTCAGAGATCATGACTAACAGATCTATTAAGGACAGCCTTCCATAAAGAGGAAATTAAACTAAGATAATGAGATGTAAGAAGAAGTCAGAAGAAAAGAAATTAACAAATTCCTACACAAGCTTGATTCTTTAAAAATGATTAACTTCAGAGTTGAAATTAAAGTGGAATTAAAATTACAGGTAACCATAAGATACACATTTTGTAAAACTCCTAAATTTCATGTATTTTATAACTAAAGAAAATACTTCAAACTAATATGCTGAAGGAATAAATCAGTATAGAAATTATGAAACAGGATTGGGTTTCATTTTCCATTGCGGGGTATTCCCAGACCTTTCAAGATGTTTGGAGGGAATGTTAGATTTAAAGAAATATGTTTCTTACAAGTTCTCCTTTTTCTTTAATGTAGCTGTTCTTAGCATGATGGAAGCTTTCCAGTTAAGGGAAGGATTTCATATTAAATTTTTTTAACAAAATTTCACTTTTCAAAACTAATTGTTTAGAAAATTTTGCAACATTTATTGTGATATTTTGGCAACTATAGACTAATAATGATTATAATGATAACTGGAATCACAAGAAATCTTCTGGTATCAGGGAAATTTAAAGATTTTGGTTGATTTATACATATTTTGCCAATGCAGGGAAGACTATCAAGTCATCCTCTGAATACATTCTGTAGGGATAGTGTTACTGACTTACGAGAACAAGAAGAAAACAGAAGAATACAAATTTCTTCCACAGAAGAACTTTTTCACATATCTTCTTTGATATCTAGAGTCCACTGGATACATGTAACAGTGGTAAAACAATTGACAAAAACTGCTTGACTTAACAGTGGGGTTACATCATGATAAGCCCATCATAATTGAAAATATAAGTTGAAAATGTGTTTAATACACCTAACCTAACCTGTCAAACATCACAGTTCAGCAACACAGTCCGCGGTAGAGCATCAGCTATTTCTTCTCATAGTCTGGGGGCGGGGGGGGGGGGGGAGTGACTGACAGCAGAGGCTGCTGCTGCTACCCAACACCACAAAGGGAAACACTGCACATCCCTAGCCCCAGCGAAGCTCCAAATCCAGAATTCGGAATATGGTGTCTACTCAGTGCATACCGTGTTTTCAGCACTGGAAAGTTGAACACCCTTAAGCAAACCATAAATTGGGAATCATCTGTATTTTTAAGTGTCCATATTTACAAGACTTCCAAATTAAGTGACTTTGCAGATTTTTAAATTTATGTTGAAAATGTTTAAAATAAAAAATAAAATCCACTATCTGTTTTTTTGTTTTTTGAGGTGGGTGCATATGCGCGAAACATTTACCAATCACTTGCATATAGAGGACATCTTTGAAGCAAAGTTGAACATAATAAATTTAAAATTTTTATTTATTTTCACTTTCTTTTTTTTAAGATTATTTATTTATTTATTTGACAGGTAGAGTTACAGATAGTGAGAGAGAGAGACAGAGAGAAAGGTCTTCCTTCCATTGGTTCACTCCCCAAATGTCCACAATGGCCAGAGCTGCACCGATCAAAAGCCAGGAGCCAGGAGTTTCTTCCTGGTCTCCCATGCAGGTGCAGGGGCCCAAGCACGTGGGCCATCCTTCACTGCCCTCCCGGGCCACAGCAGAGAGCTGGACTGGAAGAGGAGCAACCAGGACTAGAACCCGGCACCCATATGGGATGCCAGCACCGCAGGTGGAGGATTAACCTAGTGCACCACAGTGCCAGCTCCTATTTTCATTTTCTTTTAAAGGCAGAGAGAGAGGGAGACAGAGAGAGAGAGAGAGAGAGAGAGAGAATCTTTCACCTTCTGGTCCACTCTTCAGGAACCCACAACAGCCAGGGCTAGTCCAGACCACAAAGCTAAGAGCCTTAGGAGCCTGGAACTCCTAGTCACTGAAGACTCTGAGGACTAAATATTATTCTTCTTTGTGTTCCCTATGTGTAGGACAATATCTGGCACTCAAGTAGATGTTCAGTCAAGATGTATTGAGTGAATAAATGAATGAATGGTCTTGACTTTTGGAATTCATGATGTGGTCCAGGGGCATATACTTGGCTATATAGACATTAATGGTCTATACTCAAATTAATGATGATAAAACAGTTTAGGGTTGTCAATAGCAACATTTTAGATTAATATCTCTGAATTTCATTGAGGAGCATTATGTTTATCCTTAGGGACTCTTGGCTATAGAGAATGATATCGATCACTTCTATAGCTTGCAATTATAGTCAAGGTGGGCATACAAAAATAGCTTGTCCTAGAATCTCTAAAGAGATATAATAGACATAATTGTAATACATCAAAAATCTATCAAAATTGTCAGGGATACAGGCAATTGAAGACTTGTTTTTAATTTCATATTCTAAATGGATATATAATTGTTATAAACCTCAAAAGAGAATGGAAGCAAAGTGTATGAGAAAAACATAAGATACGCAATGGGAACCATTAACATAATTTTATGATGCATTATACAGAATCTGATTTAATTAACTTATAAGAAAACTAACTAGAGGAATAAAAACTACAAACTGCCACCACAGGGGGCAATACCTTGCTTAGCTGTGGGTTCTTGCATCCTCTCAGAGTCTTGGGACCCCTAGGAACTTTTCATCCTAAGGCCTCTGAGTCCTGGCTTTGACTCTTCCTAGCTTGAGATTTTTAGGCAAACTATTTTGCATTCTGAACTTTGTATTTCATATCTAGAAAGAAAAATAATAAAATAAATCTATATTTTTCCATGTGCACCTTACTGCAAGGTTCAAAGCTGGTAATATATGAAAGTGACTTGCACGGCTGGCGCCGCTGCTCAGTAGGCTAATCCTCTGCCTGCGGCGCCGATACACCGGGTTCTAGTCCCGGTCGGGGCGCCGGATCTGTCCCGGTTGCCCCTCTTCCAGGCCAGCTCTCTGCAGTGGCCCGGGAGTGCAGTGGAGGATGGCCCAAGTCCTTGGGCCCTGCACCCACATGGGATACCAGGAGAAGCACCTGGCTCCCGGCTTCAGATCAGCGCAGTGCGCCGGCCGCGGCGGCCATTGGAGGGTGAACCAATGGCAAAGGAAGACCTTTCTCTCTGTCTCTCTCTCTCATTGTCCACTCTGCCTGTCAAAAATAAAAAAGAAAGAAAGTGACTTGCACACTAATTGTATGTGAAGCAATGGTAGTTATGCACTTAGGTATGAAATTTATACCAAATATTAAAAAATTTGTAACATTATATATATATGTATATATATATATGGTATATATTGCATGAGTATCTGCTCTGTGACCACAGATGTCCAAGGATTTCTGACTCACCTTCCTGTTTATTTGAAACTGGGAGAAGAGTGCATCTCTCTGGGTTTCACTGTTACCATCAATTAAATGAAGGTAACAATACATTTGATCTGAGGCCCTGGTAAAAGATTACACAGTACACATATTATGATAGGGTAAGGCTCGTAGTAGAATCATTCAGTGACATTTCGTCTTCCTCAAAGAGAAATAGAAATCCACAGCTCTAATTCTTTTCATTCTTACCGCTTCTGGCTTTATCCAAAGATGTCCTAAAGGACTTCTTCCTCCCAGAGGACTAGCCCTCCAAGCATGTATTTAAACATTTTCAGAGTCCAAGTATTTAATTTCTATAGTTACTCTTTCTTATTGTGGTGTCCTTTCAAAGTTATGATCCCATATAATAGCTAATTTCTACTCCCACATTATTGTAACATATTTTTCATGATTAATTTTTATCAGAAAATGAAATAATTAACACTCATTTTTAAAGTTTCCATCTGTCGCTCCCCCTCTTCGTGGAGGAGCGACACTAGACCCTGCCTAGGTTTCCTATCCGAGTCACGGCACCATTATGTCGCTCCCCCTCTTTGTGGAGGAGCGACACTAAACCCTGCCTAGGTTTCCTATCCGAGTCACGGCACCATTATGTCGCTCCCCCTCTTCGTGGAGGAACGACACAGGACCCTGCGCTGTTCTTTTGTCTGCTCGGCCCTTCCCGGGTTTGCTGCTGGTCCTTCCCGGGTTGGCTGCCGATCCTTCCACCTCCGTGGAAGGGCGGCTCCCCCTGCCACTTTCCCCACTTCCACAGGGGAGCGGCACACCGCCGGCCGGCTCTCTCGGGGGCTGCTCAGATGTTCCTCAGGTGTTCCCCTTAGATGTTCCTCGTGCATGTTGTCTCTCTCCTCCTTTATAGTCCTCTTCCACCAATCCCAACTCTGCTACCCACACGCCGAGTACGCTGCTCTCCTCCAATCAGGAGCAGGTCCTGCTGTTTATTGGTTGAACTGGAGGCAGCTGTGTAGAAGCTGTTTCCTCCTCTCCCAGCACCATATTGTGGGAGAGCAGATGCATAGAATAAGTCTTAATTCCAGTAACAGTCTAGTCCGAGTTGCTCCCCACACCATCTAGTTATTTTTCTGTTAAAATTTAATTTCTCTAGCAGTTAATTTATGTTTCAGTTGCTGTTGACTCATACATTTAAAAACTAAAGTTCTATAAATTATTCCTTAACTTTTTATTGCTGTGAGTACATTGCTGATGTAATGAATGCTAAAATGTAAAGTACTCTATATATACTAAATTTAAAATACCTGCATTTGAGAAATTATTTTGGAAATTCTGTCTTTAGAGATGATAATTACCTATTTTCTTTTTCTAAAAATTTATTTATTTATTTGAAATTCAGAGTTACACAGAAAGAGAAGGAGAGGCAGAGAGAGAGAGGTCTTCCATCCGCTGGTTCACTCCCCAAGTGGCCGCAATGGCCAGAGCTGCCCTGATCTGAAGCCAGGAGCTAGGAGCTTCTTCCGGGTCTCCCACGCTTTTTTTTGGTGCAGGGGCCCAAAGACTTGTGCCATTTTCTACTGCTTTCCCAGGCCATAGCAGAGAGCTGCATTGGAAGTGAAGCAGCCGGGACTCGAACCAGCGCCCATATGGGATGCCGGCACTGCAGGTGGCAGCTTTACCTGCTACGCTACAGCTCCAACACCAATTACCTGCTTTCTTTAGAGTAAAATTAAGATAATTTCTGTACTTGTTTTTTTTAGAAAGTAAAAATAATTGAGATTTTTAAATATATTCCATTCAGAAGGGATATAATTGAAGCATTTTTCTGGCTACAGGAATAAGTGTAAGAAATACCAAGTAACAACCCATATTTCTCAGAAATAAAAAAAAAATTGTTCCCTCCTCCTGCATAAAATAAAAAGAAAGCAAAACTATAATGAATAGAAGAAATCATTAGAGCAGAGTGAGAACTGGAAAATGGTACAACACACCACTATAATGAAAGGTTAATGTCTTTTTGATATCAGTGTGAAAAGGACATAACAATATCAGACTTACAGTTTCTTAAGAATTAGTGCAGAATTGCTGAATTGAATGAATCCCAACCAACCCCATTAATTCTCAGAAACCATACATGAGAGCTAGAAATTAAATCTTGGGATGGCAGAGAAAAGTTGTTCTTGCTCCATTTTGGTTAAAGATTTCCAAGACGTGAGCACTGGCACTACAAGAGGAAGCCTGCCTGAGGGTCTGACCAGGACCAAGTAGTAAAGCACCACAGTCTCTTCAACATTTGGGCGCGATCTTAAGAGAAGAAACTGGTAGAGGAGCAACGCAGTACACAGGAAAGGACAGTTCAGTGCTGATCAGCAGCTGGAAACAGAGAACTAGAAGCCCAGGAGTAACAGCATTTTCCATAGTTCAACTTCACGAATGTAGCAGACTCACTTCCTAATGAATTAGCAAATGCCAAGAGAAACCAGAAATAAGACAGGAATCCAAAATAAACAAGAGACCTGTTTTTTGGAGGATCTGAGACCTTTTAGAAGAGTTTCAAAAAATTTAAACTTAAAAAACCGAAAATTTTCTGGCTTTAATTTTCCAAGAAGTCTGCTTTCTCTAAAAACCCTCCAGTATCTAAATAATTGTGACAAAAAATGGTTTCCAAATGCAATTTTAATGCAAAATTAATTTAAAAAACTATTTCAGAAACTATGATAAGTTTTAGTCATTAAAAAATAGACTGGAAGGAGAGGAGATATGCTAATTTTTCATCATTTATGGAGTACAGTATGAGGCAGTGTTTGATTTCTGAGGGTAAAATTCAAGAAATATATATTAAACCATTTATTAAAAATACAGTAATGGCCAGCAATGGAATAGTAACATGGAAGCTCCCTCGCTCTCTCTCTCTCGCTCTCTCCCTCCTTCTCTCACTCTCTCTCTCTCTCCCTCTTTCTCTCCTTTTCTCTCCCTCTCCTTTCTCTACCTCAAATGAGTAAAATAAACAAATAAATATTTGTATTAATTATACTTAGGCGAGGTCATAAATAAAAGCCAAGAATATCATTCTGCAAGAAAGATAAATAATAGAAATGGTCTCAATCAAAATAAATGCTATGGCAAAAATACCTACAGACTCACTTGTGAGGTTTGGGCCTTTCCATTCATGACTATATTTATTCTACTTTCAACAGTACTTGGATTATTCACTACTCTCAAACCTAGACTTTCATCTTTTCCCCTCTTTCTCTATCAAAGCATCTGGTAGACATTCGGGAGATTTCACTTGTTTGACTTCTAAACACCTTCTTCTGAAAATATCCTGTTAATTAATGAATTGATTCATTCATTAAATGAATGAATCTTTCCTCTCTGCCTGGAGCTGCTCCTCCTCACCTTCACTTTGTTCCCTGCAGAATTAAAGAGACGTGCCTTGTAGGTCACCTGCATTAAAGGGTGCATAACTTCTCTGTGATCAGTCAACTAAAAAAAATCATCCCACTCCTAATTTATTGGTTTATCTAATGAAACTGGAAATATGTTCCCCACAAGGAGGCTGATTTTTAAAACAACAAAGAGTAGATGCCTAGTACTAAGAAAACAAGGAGACATGGATACAGGAGGAGTCACGGAAGAAGGGTGACTGATGGAGGGCTTGGCTGCTGCTTGAAATTTGATTAAAGGCAATTCTGCAGGAAAGTTGAAATGATTTAATTAGTTATTTAAGAAGATTCAATCCTCCTTTCATAAGAGACAACCTCCGAGGTATTGGGTCTACACTATAAATCCTTTCACTGTTGAGAATATTTTAGATACATTGTTAAAAAGCCATAGTGGCCTCCACAGTACAACTTTATTTAGGAGTAAGCATAAGCTATTACCAATTAAAATATTGTGTCAAGTCTGTCCTAGAAGTTCAACTTGTGAAAATACCAATATTAGAATAAAAGCAAAATTGCCATAGTGGATGGTAGAAAAATGTGTTCTAAAATGATATATACTGGATTCTTAGTTTTGGTGGTAATGATAATATCATTCTGTGGCTGGTGGCTATTCACTCCATTGCCTTTCATACAGGAAAACTTACAGGGCAGAAATTAAGTAAATAACATTCTTCTGTGCAGTGGTCTCATAATTTCTGTTTAGAGTTTTTCTTCACTGATACCAGCTAGACTTCGTTATCTCAAACTAAGGATGGTACAGCTTAGTGCAATGCTGATAATTATAAGGTGTCCCCAGTGAGCTAGCCTTACAGAAAGTGATACTTACTTGATGATTGGTTCTAGTGAAATGAAGCAAAGAAGATATCAAGAAGCATTCAGATTGTTTTAGCACATCCTTTCAGTGAACAGTAGAATCTGGAAATAATTGAATAAAGAAAAATTCTGTCTTCACACAAACTCTTTATTAAAAACAATTTTATTTATATATCTGGTTGCTTAAGTTCAACTGATATCTCTTTTAAAAGACTTTATTTTTTTAAATCACTGCTAAGGAAGCTAAAATTGTGCAACTACTTAATAAACACAAAGAATTAGTTACCAAATTTACTTACATGTCTATTTTCTTACAACACTGTGAATGTCACAATGTTTTAATTTCACTGATAAGGTTACATAATTTCTTCATCTAAAAAAGGTAAAAATAAAAAAAATCACAACTCGGGCAAAAAGTGAAAATTGTCTTCATTTTTAATGCTGAATTTTCATTTACAGTGTCTTGGTGTTAATAAGCAAGACATAATTTTATTTTTTGTCTTTCAGCGGTTTACCTCTGCAAAAGAACAATGCAAAACAAGGCAAGACTAGAGCTAGCAGACTATGAAGCTGTAAGTACCAAGGACTAACTGACCGGCAAAGAAGTCAGAAAATGAACAGGAATAAGACCTACGGTCATTTCTGGGCACTCTGCTAATGTTCTGAGTTCATAGATCTTAAGGATCAGATTTCCAAGACTCAGGCAGCATAAATTTAATAAATTTCCTCTCTTCCCTCATATTAAGGATGGTTATTCTAAATGCACAAACTGAATGTAGAAGGGGAAAGATATCTTACTTTCTAAAATTGACATAGCTATAAAGACTTCAGATATATAGTGAAGATAAACTCAGAGAATTAAAGATTATTGACACTGGAAGCATGGTTTTGGCAAAGCTCTCAGGTTGATTTCAATCAGCAGATAAAGTTTGTTATTATTTGTTTAGATGGCTGCTTTACGGTGATTTTCTGAATTCAAAGCACTGTGTAGAAATGTGTGTTGGTATTCCAGGGCATTACATTTTTTGTCAGTAACTGCATAGACCAAGTCAGGGGAAGGAATGTGCTGCTTTCCTATTCCTCCATAAAGAAGCCACAGAAAAATCCAATGGATTAGACTTGAGCACTTTTTTTGTACAATGTAATTTTAGCATTTTGCAGATACATAATACATTTTTAGTTGTGTTTCCTAAAGTCAGTTATTCACAAACTTAATATTTGTAATAGGTTTTTCTACTTCTTCTTAAGACTGTTAATGTGAAGATTCACTGAATTCTGTAAGCACGATTTATCATTCAGAATGAGAGTACAATCAGTGCTTTAGAAATTCTATATTTGTTTTCTTGACAAATCCATATGGCAAATAAACTAGAGGAGAGTGGTGAAGATGAGCACTTGAATGTGCTCACCTGTGGGATATTTTTCAGGAGAGCCTGGCCAGGCTGCAGAGAGCATTTGCCCGGAAGTGGGAGTTCATTTTCATGCAAGCAGAAGCACAGGCAAAGTGAGTCCTTGTGAGTCTTTTGAAGATTTGTTCAAGTTGTGGCCTTTGGTTTAGGGAGGCACTACAATTAACACTACTTATTATTCATTGCTGTGATGTTGACAGAGTGGACAAGAAGAGAGACAAAATCGAAAGGAAGATCCTTGATAGCCAAGAGAGGGCGTTCTGGGATGTGCACAGACCCGTGGTAAGCAGACATATAATGTCTTGAATTTGTAGTCTGGGTCTTAAAAGGGAGCTCTGTAAAAGTAAGAGGAGACCTTTGTTTACCCCATTCATGTCCCACAGAATCTAGGTGAATTACTTAAGAAAATATTGCCACTTTAGGGTGAGATGACCCTACTTCCACAGCGTAGTATCTAATTAATAAAACTGCACGTTCATGCCATAGCATCATTGACTCATTCTTGGCATTTGAGGTGCTTGATGCTTCCTATATCCGTATGAAAGAATAAATACCACAACAAAACCATTTGTTTATGGCTTCCTCTTGAAAGGTTTCTACTTTATAGTAAAAGTGTAAGTCCCCTAGTGTTTCTTTTTAAAAAAACTTATCAATAACCTGCTTTGATTGTTGGCTTTTACCAACATGTTTTTTGGCTCAAATTCAAATCAGCTCATACTTTTAAGGATGTAACATTGGATCTGTGTCCAGTAACTTAGCTGGCTTCCTCAGAGTAACAATTAATAAATGTCCTAATTAATGCTAGAAAACCTTACGGAGTAATTTCTTTTCTTTTTCTTTCTTTTTTTATTATTTCTTAAATTTTATTTAAGTTATAAAAGTTTTATGTATTTCACAAATATAGATTTAGGAACATAGTGATACTTCCTATCATACCTTCCCTCCTGCCCATACTCCAACCCTTCTTCCTCCTCACTTTCCCATTCCCACTCTTAATTTTTACAAAGATCTATTTTCTATTTACTTACAGAAGTAATTAACAATGGTTATAAGCACCCCTAAGACAGAATATCTAGCCTCATATATTATTTCTATTTTGAGGCTATATATTTTTCTTCCTATAGGTTTCTTTAAACATAGCCTAGGCACAAAATAATAATGTTTACATTTGTATTAATAGAATAAGTAACAGGCTTATAACACTAGAGACAAATAAAGATGGATGAGGATATTTTAAAAATCATCCTCTCAGCTACCTTCAGAGTCAGACAAAAATAGAGAGTCTAGAATTTATTTATATACCTATGTATTTCACTTTCATATAGCAATGTACTTGTTAAACTGTTAAATTTTTTATCAAACTTTCTCCCTCTTTTGGATTCTCAGAAGATTAAAATTGAGAGGTAACTAACTTTCCTATTCAAAACTTTGTTTAAATTTTATTTCTCATGGTCAACAAAGGATTATGAGGTCACATACAAAGCTATTTTAAGGATATAAAGGATTTTGGTTTGTTTATTTGTTTGAAGCAACCTTGTGAAAACAAGATAATACATTAGTTCCCATGTTTACCACTTTATGCCCTCTGAATATCTGGTGCTCTTGTCCAGTCTCTTTCTGCTTACATGGCCTGGATCCTTTTGGCAACCCAAGAGAACTTCCTCCATGCTGCTTCCCTTGTGAGCACATTGTAAACTGATCCCACCTCAATATACTTCCTGGCTCCCTTGCCTAGGAGTGACTCAGCCAGTGCCTTTCACTCTGCTGGAGGCAGAACCTGTCTATCATATTTCGCTCGTGTCCACTGGGAGTCAGGATACAGTCCTCCACACCTCCCCCAGAAAAAGCACATGTGGGTGTTCTCCAAGGGGACCCCTGTTACATTTCCCAATAGGCTTCCAAGTACAAATTCATTGCAAGGAAGATTTGGAGGCAGGAACACCCTGAAGCTATTGACTCCATCTCTCATGTTCAACTTCAAGAGGCTTTTGAGGGACTCTATGTCAATTGGCAATACTTTGTTATTCTTTATTTTCCAGAAGAAATAAATAGAGCTTCAGTTATCTGTCTGCCTCTGAGAATGGCATTCACCTACACCAACCTTACCTTCAGCCACTTACTTTTGCATTGTAACTTCTTACATTACTTTACAGATAATGCCTACTGGCATTTTAAAAATTCAAACCCCTTGTCTAAAGGCCATGTCTGCCATGCAGGCGCTGTCTTCTATCTTGCTGTAGCCTTCTGGCATGTCACCAAGGGTAAATTGCCAAAGATGATGATGGAAGGGGTGTTAGAGGCAAGTTTTCCTCAAAAAGCTTTTAATGTGGCTTCCTCAGTCAAATAGCTGTAACTGTATTCTGTAGCTGTAGAGCTAATGCTAACTAAGCAATGAAAAGAAGAACTTAATAAACTGACCACAAAATGACAAATTCTGGAAGTTCTCTTCTATATATATGTGGGAGATAAAATTTTTTTAAAAAAATCAAAAAACAAAACCCAAAAAAGAAAGCAATCCTATGTAAATAAGTTTTTCTGCAAGTATAGCATTTTGCTAAACTTTATTTTGCTATACATTTTGCTAAACTTTATTTTGAATCGTTGTGGGCAAATTGTTAGGCATTATATACTATTCTAGTTTATGATGATTTGTGACTATCTTGAGGTTTACTGTATATTGGTGAAGTTGACATCTTTTCATTAGATTGTTGCTTATGGCCCTTGACCGTGTTCCTGCTGAACTGTGATATTTTTGCTTTTCGTTTGTTTAATTCTTTATTTAGTGGCACATTAAGCCTCTGACTATAATTTAAAATGAATATATATTACCTCAAAAATTTAAAAAATTTTAAAAAGAAAAAGAAGAAAACAACAGAAATACTATGATAATTGTCAATAATGCATACACTATTGTATTTATCTCTATAAATGAATTCTGTATCTGTTGTAATCAACCCTAAGTAAATCTATTTTGCCTTATATCCTGTATCCTGGAGTCAAAACTATACAGTTATTCCTATAACTGAGTTTCTTCTTTCTGACTGTAATGGTAATGAAAAACTTTTTCTATCCTGGTTTAGTCATCTTGTAAAATTTAAATTTCCTCTCAAAAGAATCAGCAAAGACAGGCTTTACGTGCCAACACCAAATTATTTTCACTTGAACAACCTTGAATCCTAGACTGTACCCATCAAAATATCAGACAGGATCTCTAAGTGTTCAGAGATTTCATCTGCCGTGTCCCATCCTACTGTTGTGTATGTCTCATTTCTAGGAGAACATCCAGTTGGGCACTCTTCCAGTTTTAATTATTTTGGCCAATGGCTAGCAGTCAAAGGGAATGGGAGATCTGTGTCAGAGTGGGAAGCGCAAGGCCTTGATGTCACGCAGATTGGAGTCCATTATCTACTCATCTTTCACTTTCAGCAGCCTCATTATTTAAATGGAAACATGCCTACTTCTCAGTGGTCATGTGGACATCAAGGGAGGAGGCAAATGTAGAGGCAGAAAGTATATCCCATTTCTTGTGGATGACAGTAAGTGTTTCTTTATGAAAAAATGCATAGACCTGCAAGTAAAAGGAGTAACACAAGAGAAACAGAGCGTGGCAACAGATGATGCAAATACAAAGCCCACACATGATCAATTTCACAAACATCTACCAATCTAGCAGAATATAATCGAGAATCAGAAATAGATCCCAGCCAGAATAATTCCTAACACACCACCAGATGTTGGCCCTTCCCTTCATCTTCATCATTCCATCTTTCCATCTGGGGACACTTTGCATGAAATGGGCTAACTTCGAGGCTGAGTTGGTAATCATCGTATTGATTGCTAATCTGTGGGTCCTTCTCTCTTAATATCTCTTATTTAAAACTCGTTTCTTTATGCTTGCATTTCTATTAAGGTCTTTATTCTGGAACTTGGAATCCGAACCTTAGATTCAGGCAATGCAAGAATTACAACAAAATGGTCCTTAGCATTTATCAACAAGTGTACTTGAAAGGACTTGATGGTGTTAACTCTCCTCCAAGGGATTATTTCTTATCTGTCTCTGGAGCTGCTTGAACTGCTTGGGGAACACCTTTGTTCTCAGTTATTTTTTAATGTGTTAGTCCTGGAGTCATCCACCAATGCAATGATTAATCTCAGTTGCCTTCAAAAACTGAAGCTGAAACTCATGAAACAGGGCAGGTCTCAACATGTTACTCTTGTCAAAAACTGCAACGTTGTGTAATGATACCATTTATCCTGTATTAAATATATCAGACATTGTACTAAGGTTAGGAATAAAAGATTGATTAAGACATAGTCCTTGATTCCTAAAATTCGCAATCCACTGGAGACACTTTGTGGACATAGTCACTAGCTCACCAAGATAGATAAGGCCATGCTACTGATTTTCTTGGTGCTGATACAAATGCTCTTGTTATTTATGTTCCCATGGACATAGCTAGCAGTGGCAGTGCCAGGCCTGGAATCAGGGAGTAGTATGGCTTTAGGCAGAGAAAGTATCTGCAGGAAAAACGAGATGCTACTTATGTGTATCTGTCCTGCAGAAGGAAGGGACAAGTAGTTAGACACCATATTCCACATAGGATAAAGTTATATTTATAGGGGTCTAATCATACTTTATTCATGATTTTCAAATATTCTTTTTTCATTGCTTTGTCAAAGTCCAGAGCACAGGGAGGTTACACACCCATCTCCTAAGGAACCCAACTACCATGTCAAGGACATTCCTGCCAGAAATGGTTGCACGAAATACACCCTAAAGGGTGGATTCCAATAACACTGCCCAATAAGTATTATTGTCAATATTTAGATACAATAAATTTGTGTAACAACCTATAATTTTTATTATTCCAATAAAAATCTGTAATTTTTATAAATATAAAATACATCTAGTGGACTGAAATTATTAATGTATGAACGACATAATGAAGGAGCTTTTCTGTTGTTATGGTTATTATGGTTGTTATGGTTGTTCCAAAAGCTCACTAAAACAACTATGATGTTGTCGCTGCCCCATTCGCGGAGGAACGACACAGGACCCTGCGCTGTTCTTTTGTCTGCTCGGCCCTCCCCGGGTTTGCTGCTGGTTCTTCCCGGGTTGGCTGCCGTCCCTCCACCTCCGTGGAGGGGCGGGCCCCCTTGCCACTTTCCCCACTTCCGCGGGGGAGCGGCACACCGTAGGCCGGCTCTCTCGGGGGCTGCTCAGATGTTCCTCAGGTGTTCCTGGTGCATGTTGTCTCTCTCCTCCTTTATAGTCCTCTTCCACCAACCCCAACTCTGCTACCCACACACCAAGCACGCTGCTCTCCTCCAATCAGGAGCAGGATCAGCTCCTGCAGGTTACTGGTCGAACTGGAGGCAGCTGCGTAGAGTTGCTTGGTCTCTTTCTCTCAGCGCCATATTGTGGGAGAGCAGATGCATAGAATAAGTCTTAATTCCAGTAACTTAGTCTAGTCTCAGTTGCTCCCCACAGATGTGATCACCATTTTTTTTTTTCTTGACAGGCAGAGTGGACAGTGAGAGAGAGACAGAGAGAGAAAGGTCTTCCTTTGCCGTTGGTTCACCCTCCAATGGCCGCCGCTGCAGCCGGCGCACCGCGCTGATCCGATGGCAGGAGCCAGGTACTAATCCTGGTCTCCCATGGGGTGCAGGGCCCAAGGACTTGGGCCATCCTCCACTGCACTCCCTGGCCACAGCAGAGAGCTGGCCTGGAAGAAGGGCAACCAGGACAGAATCCAGCGCCCTGACCGGGACTAGAACCCGGTGTGCCGGCGCCGCAAGGTGGAAGATTAGCCTAGTGAGCCGCAGCACTGGCTCACCATTGGTTTTAAATTCTTGCGATGGCTGCTCTCGTCAGAGTAAAAAGGATTATACTTAAATTTCATGGATTTTTTTATCCTTGAATATTTCAACTTAATTGAAAGTATTTTAAGTTATATAATGATACCTCCTAGATGAATGTGTCTTCATTAACACAGAAAGTATTTTTAAAAGTGAGAATGGAGTTGTCCAAACAGCAGTCCATGTCTGCTTGTGAGCTTCAACCAACGGGGTTAGAATTCCACAGATTATTGGACAATTGAGGCTGCCTTATAACTTTGTACCTGATGTGTAATTTACATTCATAATTTCAGATGCTTATTCAGAACTCCAACTGCAGCAGAAATTTAATATCTCTCCTAACATTTCCTTTGAAAGACCTCAGTGGTATTGCTAGTGTAACCTTTGGCATTTTCCATTTTGTGTGAAATAAATTAAGTTGACGTGGATAAGAACGGTGCAGTTTTCTGTCCTGCATGATCACAGCAGTCCGTGCTCATGATGCTTCTGTACCAGTCGCCCTTGATCTTGATACTGATACCTCTGATTTAGAAAATCCAAAATGTGTTCACCCAAATTTAAACCTCTCCTTTGTGTTATGGAAAAAGGAAAGTATTTCTGTCTATTATTCCCATCTGTTCCTTTGGATTGAAAAATATTTTGACAATGTGGCTATCATGAGCCTCTGTGAGTAAAGCTGTTCTTTTTTGTTCCCTGTCTACATCTTTTTTTTCCTCCTGTCTGCTCTCTCTATTCCTGAATAGATTTGCAGATATAGTGTCCTATTATTATGTAATATCTGATGCTATTTGTGTGAGCCATGAACAGAGGGAGAATAAAAACTGCTTTCCCTATTATTAAGTCAGTGCTTCTATAGTCTAGGGTTTGGTGTTCTCTTAAAGTGATGCACCTAAATTTCTGTCCTATTTCTTTTGAAATGGTAAGGATGTGGATAATGGTTAGAGTCCTGGTAGGAGGAAAGTCTTGAGTACCAACAGCAGTCTCAGGGAGGTGGGTAAGAGAGAAGATCGATTTCAAAGTACTATCATTCCTAGTACAGGGAGTCTGAACAGACATCAGGGAGGGAGGGGCAGCTACTAGCTCTGATTACACTGAGGACCACTCCTGTTATAGATGAAGTAAAGAGGGTCAATAAATAACCTAAATACAGAGAAGAGTAAATGGGGTAAAGTGTTAATGATTGGAGAAGCTGGGTAAAGAAAGTGTAGTTAAGAGAATGTTTATGAAATGTCAAAGTAAATGATCACTCTACAATTGGACAACATCTTAATACTCCACAAAGTGATAGATTTGATATTTTTTCTTTGCATCTTGAATCCAGATTTTTTTCTCTGCAGTTTTAATCTTCATTTATGTAACACAATATGATATAGAACATTGATGCTATAGTTAATCCTTTGGAAATTAATTCACTTACTCTATAATACACATGTTTTGAAAATGAAGAACTGATTGATAGGATGTGCTCGTTGTACGTTTCATCTGTATTTTCCCGACTCTTCAGTGTCCTTACACCTAGATGAAGAAAATACTTAGGGGCTTAGCTCTTGTTTGTCATTGGATGTTTGTAGGTCAAAATGGAGACAGCTTTAAAAAACTCATAAAGGAAGGGGCAGAGGAGCTTCCTTTGTGCTTATCCTGCCTTTTCTAAAACTGAGTTTCTATAAGTTCCTAAACCCCATCAAATCTGGAGGTCTGCTAACTGCCACTTACAGTTATCAGCTGATGGACTAATTATATTGCAAGGGAAGAAATATTTGAGTTAAATTTCCTGCACAGGAAGTGTTTCTTTGAAGCCTAACTGAAAAATTACATCGTTTTATTCCTGTTTAAGAAATATATGACAATAGTGATAGGTAATGACCAATTGGCCAGGAGATTATGGTTACCAACATTTTCAAACACATACACACACATACACACATACCACACACACACAGCAGGTGCTGGAACAGAGTTAACAATTACAATATTAAAGGAAGAGTGCAGATGTACAAAAGCCCTATGATAAAAATGAAAGCATGGTGATATGATCAGCAGGCAGGGGGAGGGGCCGGGAGCAGGTACTGTAGGCACGACAGTCAAGTAAGGCTTCTCTAAGACCTCCATGGCAAGGAGCCAACTATACACTATTAGGGGAAAGAGGTACCAGCTAGTAAAAGGGAAAGAATCTTAAGGAAAATCTTAAAGAAAAGGGGGGGGGGTGGGCGTTAGGCTGGCATGAGCAAGAAAAGAGAGGTATCAAATGGGGTTACAAAGATAAACAGAGGTCCATTTTCATTGCTTATGGAATTTGGTGTGGTGCCTGTCTTTAATCCTAAGTGTGATGAGAATGCCTAGACATTTGAAAGGAAGAGTACCATGATGTGGCTCTGGTTTAAAAAGTTTGCTTTGACTGCTGTATAGAGAATAACTTGGGGATGGGTGGAGAGAGCAAGAAAGGAATGATGAAGATCAAGAAGGATGCTAATGGCAGCTTGGACCATGGTGGTAGCAGTATGGATGTGGAGAGCAAATTGATTCAGGATGTGTCTGGAGGTGAAGTTTATAAGGCTTGCTGATTCAAGTGTTGGAGGCATGGGAGACGGGAGTCTGTGTTGACTCCCTGGCTGTGACTTGAGTATCCTGAATGATGGTTGCACTTACTGAAAGAAAGACAGCTGAGAAAGGAATGGATTGAAGATGAGACAAATTAAAATTTCTGGTTTGAACATTGCTTGTCTTTATTGGGAAAGTGAACCAAAATGAGTGCTGTGCCCGGAAGGCTTTTCCCATGAGAGAAAGTGTATGTAACATTATTACTTATTCGGGATTTGGGGATATGCAGCTGGAGAATGGGGCCTGTCACTCCAGTTGGCTCTTCTTCCCACTCCTCAGAGCACAGAATGAGTCCAGCCTCCCAGTTTTGTGCCATCATCTATCTTAGAACTGTAGATAACAGTTGACTTTATCTACTTCCAACCCCCTTACCTGGCTTATTTAATACTTATGTCTCAGTAAATTTTTTGAAAGATACCCTGAGAAATTGTCCACATTTCATTTGTAACAGTTTTTATACTTCCTACATCACGTATTTCAAAATCTAATTCTTCCAGAATTCAGTGAAATAAACTGGAAAACTCTTAATCAAAGTAGCTAAAACTCCCACAGTCTTAACTCAAGTGCTTTGACTGGTTCATCTGCTGAAATGTGAGATGCTGTGTCAAAGTAGTATTTGGCTGGTTTCCTACCATGCATCAGAACCCAAGTAATGAAATAGGGATGATGAGATGTCACTAGAGGCAAGGACACTGAGAACATGGAAGTGACAAGTAACTGGGAGAAGGCAGCGGCACTGAAAGTTGCATAAAATGACCCAAAAGTTCAGAAAGTATTAGAAATTAGAACCATCTAGCTTCATGGGCATTGCTGTTATATGGATAGCAAACTAAATCATGTTGCTAATGATGACCTTGAGTCATCAAGAAAAGATTGCACTTTTTGGATATGATTATGTATGAATGCAGGGACTATGTGAGGATTATTTTAGACTTTTTCCCCAACAGTGAAAATAAAATGTTATTTTGGCTCTTAGCAATAAATATGTTATCTTGTAAAGAACTTTATGTGAACCCTTCGTTTCCAGTCTCACCAATGATTAGAATACTTATATTTTACTCCTTTTTGAAGTCAAGTTTAATGCAAAAGAAGATATCTTTGAAATTAATTTTCTTCTTTATAGAGATTTTGCTAAATCTTTGGTGTTGCAGACAGCTCTTCTTTCTGTCTGTTCTGTAAAGAGAATGCTATTGTCTGAATGGTAGGGGGCCGGCGCCGTGGCTCACTTGGTTATCCTCTGCCTGTGGCACCAGCATCCCATATGGGCGCTGGGTTCTAGTCCGAGTTGCTCCTCTTCCACTTCAGTTCTCTGCTGTGGCCCGGGAGAGCAGTGGAGGATGGCCCAAGTGCTTGGGCCCTGCACCCGCATGGAAGACCAGGAAGAAGCACCTGGCTCCTGGCTTCGAATTGGCGGCGCAGCGCCAGCTGTAGCAGCCATTTGGGGAGTGAACCAACGGAAGGAAGACCTTTCTCTCTGTCTCTCTCTCTCACTGTCTATAACTCTACCTGTCAAATAAAAAAAAAAAAAAAAGATTGAATGGTAGGGCCCCTTCCCGCACTTGTAATTCATGTTGAATTCTTAGCCCCTAAGATGATATTGATCTTAGCCTCTAAGATGATGTAAGATATTCAGTCTTTGCAAGGTGAGTAGATCATAACAGTGGAGCCCTTATGAAAAGGATTAGTGCCCTCATAAAAGAGCACCTTCCCCTTCCACCATGTGAGGGTGCAGTAACATAGCACCTTCCACGTGAAACAGAGAGCAATCCTTCTCAGATTTCCAAGTCTGTAAAACTAGGAGAAATATATTTGTGCTGCAGATGAGCCATGTAGGTTATGGTGTTTTGTTATAGCAGTTTGAATAGACTAAGACAGGGAGGCACACTTGTTTTCACTTGGCAACATATGATTTAGGAACCTCCTGTATCCTTCATAATTTGGGGCTGCTATGATAATTAAAGGTAAATTCCAATATATGATGATTTTGACAAACTCATTTTATCATTTTCCAGTTTTCCCACTGATATCCATTACAACAATTATTGTAGGCCTTTTGAATTAACTGTGACTTACTTAATGCTCTAAGGGATTTTGTTTGGTTCTGTTAAGTCCTTAAAACATACAATTTAGATCACCAGTACTAACAACAGCAATGTCTACAAAATTAAAAATTGTTTTCACCAATTCAGCAATCAGCCCATTTTCCTATTTCTTGATGCTTCACTTTTACACTAGAGAAATTTTTGTTATCATCAAGATTATACAGATTTCACTCCTTAACTCCTGTATTTAGCAAACACATTATGGGTCAAAATAAAAATGTTTAAAGCATCTGATGGCACTAAGCCCATGAACCAATGATCCCCAAACTCTGTGTTGCTACTCACTCACCAATGAATGAGATACCAGAGAGCAAGAACATATAATGAATCAAAATGCAATTTCACTGATGGCTATGATAGTGCTTCATATTCCAACTCAGGACATGGACCAGGGGGAACACATATGATGAATTTCAAATATAAGAGGGGCCTTTTTTTATCCCCCAGTTGAGAACTTTGCATGTCTGCACACTGCAGCAAGATTTTGGTAGGGAAAAGAAAAGATCCTAGTAGGTGAAGGAGATCATTACTCAGGTGCACAGTAGGCCAGGTGTAATAGAAAAGGAGTATCCATGCGTACCTGCCTCAAGTCTTTTACTTTTTCCATCAGGAGTTTCTATCTTAATTATGATAGCATCAAACATCACTTCTACCAAGTGACTTGAAGCAGTTCTAACAGAGGACATTTTATCTGTTTTAAAACTGAGCACTAAAGATGGGTAAGACCATTGTAAAGAAACTATAGGCAAACATTCATTGGAGACCTCCTGGTAACACTTTTGAACTATGGCAGTCTGTGGTTGTGCCCACATTCAATGAAAAGAGACTGCCATAGAAGGATGCAGAGATAGTTCCTAGATATTTGGCTGAAGTGGTTTGATTTCAATCAGAGAACATTAAGAGAATGAAATAGGTCCACTGTAGAATTTAGGTAAGCATAGTAGAGGCTGCAAGTAATGGGAAATTGCTCAACCAGATCATCAAATATTAATGTTGCAAGTTCAGGGTATGTTCATATCACTAATGCTGATGCCAAAAGGAAATGGTACCGAAGTATGGGCCAGGGACAGATTACTACCATACCAGCACTTGTGTTGGAAATGGTCTGAGTCATGAATCTTGATGGCTGTGGTATAAACAGCTAGATATGATATAAAACAATACATTAAAGACTAACATTTTATGTAAATGCAACTCAGGAGGCATCCTTAATTCCTCTCTTCTCCATAGAAGGCGCCACTTCACCGTGCTGTGAAAAACTAGGAGTCACCCTTGACCACCAGCTTTTCCCCAGCCTGCTCCCCAACCAGGCTATTGAGGATGGTTTTATCATCATCATCATCATTACAGCTTCAAAATAGTTCTGAAGTGAATCACTTCATATCATCTCTAATGTGGGCAACATAAATCAGTGTCGCCATGGTCTCTTGCCTGAATAAATGCAATAACCTTCTAACTGGTCCCTTGGTTTCTACTTTTGCTCTGATCTGATCCTGTTAATCCACGACCAAAGTAAAAAATGACTGCTGAGATTTTTTTCCGTTAATGATCTATTTTTTAAGAAGTTTTAGGTTAACAGTAAATTGAGCAGAACGCACAAAGGATTCTTATATACAGCCTGCACCCACGTATGCATAGTCTCTTTCACTATCAACATTCTCCACCAGAGTGGTCTATCTCTCCATCAGTGATCTGACATTGACCCATCATTATCACTCAAAGTCCATAGTTTACATCAGTATTCATTCTTGGTGGTGCACATTCTGTGAGCTGTGAGAATTGTATAATAGCATGTAGTCACAATTTCACTCTCAAACAGAGCAGTTTCAATACCCCAAAACTCCCCTGTGTTCATCCTGTTCATACATAACACTCCTACCCTAAATTCTAGCAACCATTAAAATTTTTACATAATTTTACCTTTTCCTGAGTGTTTTATGATTAGAATGGTACAGCATGTAGATTTTTCAGAGTGGCATTCTTCACTTGTAATATGCATTTAAGATTTATCAATTTTTGTGTATGTAGCTTGCTAGCTTGTTTCTTTTTGATGTTAGATGATATTCCGTTGTCTGGATGTGTCACATTTAATTTATATATTCACCTACCAAAGGACACCCTGATTCCTTCAAAGTTTTGGCAATGATGAATAAAGCCATTATATTAGAGTACAGGGTTTTGTATGAACCTAAGTTTACAGCTCCTTTGCATAGATACCAGGAGTGTGATTGCTGGATTGTATAGTAAAACTATGTTTAGCTTTGTAAGAAACTGCCAGAGTGTCTTTGCAAAGAGACGGTACCATTTTGCATTCTTACTGGCAATGAACAAGTGTTCCTATTGCTCCGCATTTGCATCAGCATTTGGTGGTGTCACTATTCTGGGTTTTGGCCATTCTAATAGGTGTACAGTGGTGTCCTATTTTTCTAATTTGTATTAACCTAATAACATGTATGCTGATCTTTTTTCATATGCTTATTGCTATTTGTAAATCTTTTTGGTGAGGTGATTCTTCAGATTTTGTACATTTTTTAATCAGGTTGTGCATTTTCTTATTGTTGAGTTTTAAGTGGCCCTTACATATTTTAGATAACAACCCCTTTTCATATATCTTTTTTTTTTTTTTTTGGAAAATTTTCTTCATCATGCTTTTTTTTTTTTTTGGAGAGTGTATTTTACAGAACAGAAAATTCTAAGTTTCAGGAAATTTGAGTTATCAATTATTTCTTTCATGAATTATGCCTTTGTGTTGTAAATAAAAAGTTATCACCAGGAGCAGGCATTGTGACACAGTAGGTTAAGCCATTGCTTGGGACATCTGCATCCCACATGGGAGGATCTGGGACTGAGTCTAGCCTCTGTTTCCAATCCATCTTACCATCTATGGGTCTGGAAGGCAGCAGGTGATTGCCCAAGAACTTGGGTTCCTGCCATGCACATTGGAAACCCAGATGGAGTTACTGGTTTCTTATTTCAGCTTTACCCAGTCCTGGTTGTTGTGGACATTCGGGATTTGGGAGTGAAGTAGTAGATTATCTCCTGTGTTAACTTGCAAGAATAATAGAGTTTTCATTTTATGTTTAGTTCTATGATTAATCTTGAGCTAATTTTTGTGAAGGATATGAGGTCTGAGTGAGTTTTTAAAAAAAGAAAAAGAAATCCCTGAAGTCTCTCCTCTGTTTAAAACTCTCCAAAGAAGCTCAGGCTTCTTTGAAGCCTGACCTACCAGCTAGGCTGTGAATTGGAACACGTGCATCCCATTGAGAGTACCTGTCTCAGCTCCACTCCCAGTTGCAGCTTCCTGCTAATATGCACCCTGGTGGAAAGCCAATGATGGCTCATGTAGTTGGGTCTCTGCCACTCATGTGGGAGACCTGGACTGAGTTCTTGGCTTCCAACTTCAGCCTGGCTCAGCCTCAGCTGTTGGGGGGCATTTGGGGAGTTAAGTAGCAAATAGGAACATGGTCTCTCTCAAATTTATTTATTTATTTAAATAATATTTATTTATTTATTTAAATAATAATAAATAAATAAGTACACCCCTGTGGCTTTCCCTTATGATTAAAATTAAATCAAAGCTCTTAGCATATTCTATGAATTCCACTACAAGCAGCTTGGGGTCAACACTCCAGGTTGACTTAGTTTGAGTGCCTCCTCTTTGCCACAGCTTTCTTCCTCTGCCCCTTGGACACACAGAATGATTCTTAGCTCACACTGAACTGGAATAACATAGCCAAGAATCTGTCATCAGCAAATGCGACTGAATAAGACTCAAAATTATGAAATATATAGTAAGGGATGATTGGAATGAATTGCAGGGTAATTTCCTCCAACAACTTCCTTTACTTTGTGTGTAGGACTTGATAAGTAGGTGAATCAGGAGGGCTGGAAGGATCCCAGATTGAGCCAATCTAGAAACTCCATGAGAACATACAGGAAACCTTAAATTGGATCTTTCAAAAGAGTATATCCTGAGACTTAGTACTTTAAAATCTATTATAACTTTATGTGAGAAAAAGAGATCATTTCAACTGAGGTATAATAACTAAACTTTGAATTTTAATTGCACTGTTACAAAGAACCTAATCTTTTTCATTAATTTAATTATAATTGAACTAATAACTTTATTAATGTGTGTCTTTATAAACTCTTAATTCTCCCAAAAATCAAACTTTAAAAATTTTTTAAATTTACTTATGTTTTATTTATTTGAAAGAAAGAGAGAGACAGAGATCTCTCATCTACTGGTTCACTTCCCAAATGCCCACAATAACTATGTTGGGCCAAGCTGAAACCAAAATCTGAGAACTGAATCCAGATCTTCCACATGGATGACAAGCATCCAATGGAGCTATCACTTACTGCCTCCCAGGGTGCACACTAGCAGGAAGCTGAAATGGAATCTGAGCTGGGACTAGAACTTGGGTACTCTGATATGCGATGCTCGTGTCCCAAATGGTGCCTTAATGTCTGTGCAAGCACACTCCCCCACAATTTTCAAATAACATCCAAAGCATGCATATTTCTTACAATAAGCTCTATTTGCCAATCTGTCTTACATCTCTACTCAGGTGTCATTTAGGACATATTTACTCAGTGACATGTCAGCTAGAGTGATTAAATTTAAAGAGAGCTGTTCTGTCTGCTCCACTCTGCTGCTCTTCACAGAAGTCTGGAATTGTGCTAAACAGCAAGTTTGCTGTCTGCTACAAGTAACAAAAATGCGTTGTGCCATGGAAAGAACTAAATGGTATTTAGAGTCTCTTAAAAAAAAAAAAACTGTTCATAATGAAAGCAAGAACTCTAAGTTCTGTTTTCCTCCTGGTGAAGACACACAAACACTGTAGCAATAATATTTCTCAATGATTTACTCCTTTTGCTCCTTTGAGAATGAATTTCATGACATTAAAATCTACTTTCTAATAAATAATATAATAATGTTACAACACAGCTTAGGTCTGTGGAAAAGACATTCACTTCTGAATCATTAGGCATGACTTATGACTCTCTTGTAAGCCAATGTAAATAGCATTTTACTATTCCTTAAATTCAACATTACTATGTACTTAATATGTATCCAGTAAATAGTACATATTTGACTTTTCTATGGAGAGCCTGTGTGGCAATGATAATGTTATTATGTTACTTATATCTTACTGGGAAGCAATGTCTAGTTCTTCAGAAAATCTATTTATGTATAACATTTTATGTGGATCTGGTGCCAGCTAGTGGTACCTATTATATATACTTCAAAAAGATAATTGACACTTTTTTAAAAAGAGTCAAGGACAGCATGATCTTATTGGGATAAACAAATGCTCAAAAATATTTATTTGCCTTAACAACATAATGTACATAAAAATGGGTGTTTGGAATATTCTGTTCTTATATAATGCTCCATATCAACTTCTACCTAGTCATTTTGTTCCCATATTGCAATTAATCTTGTGTCTGTTGTCCTACATTGAAAGCTTGCTGCGGTGTAGTTGTTCCTTTATTATCACAAGATCTGACAATTAGGTTCAGAAAGAAATATCTCTTGAATAAATATAATTTTTTTTTTAAAAAAGCGCATTGCCATACTTCATTCTCCACAGTGCCTGACTTCTAAAAGTAGTTGTTCAGGGGTTATCAGCATGAGGCAATGACCTTAACTCATTCAGAAGTGTATTCCATAATTTTGGGCATACATGCTTTTTTAATCTTTAAGAATTGACTTGTTAACTTAGATACTGTAGCTCTGTATAACAATTAGCTGTCCCATGAAACTCTAAATATGACAGGAAGCTGGAGGCTAGTGAGAAGCATCTGAGGTCCAGTTTACTAGTTTAATAATTCATCCATTAGCAACAAATTTTGAACTGGTATGTTTTGCTTTCTAGGGATGGAGGTCAGATTATAAAATGTATCATTACTTACTAACATTTGTTTTTAGAATCAATACTTTCTTGTTGATTTACAGATTAGTGGTATACATAATTGACTCAAGTAGGGATTTCAGATGTCTACTAATGGTACATTAATTGTATTTCTAAGATCATAACTTTGAAATTCGAGGATAAAAATGTACTTTTTTGAGAGTGCTAGTCAGATATGCTCCTATGGGAGAAATTTTTTTCCCATTTCATGCCTTCAATAGTTAACACAATTTCTGAGGTCATTTTTAAATTGTCTCATGGGACATGAAGTAAAATTTACTTAGACTCCAGCTTAGTATGGAAGAAGTTTCAGAGTTCATTTAGTTGAGTTGTGTACAGAAAATAAAGTTTTTGTACTTTGTACAATTGGTCTGTTTTCCTGAGAACCTGCTTGAAGACATGCACTGTGTGCTAACATAATTTAATTCATCAGCTTAAATGTCGTGGTCACTTTTGGATGGATGTTCACACTCAGTTTTCCTCAGCCTTTCCCTGCTGCTCTCCAAGGTTGCTTATAGATAACAGTTTGGGAGAGAGAGAGACTGTGTTTTGCGAATCTTGTGCAAACATCCTTAGACACATTTCAGATCCTTGTTGACTTTAACGTCACCTAGGCCGGCAGGGTCTCTTCCTAGGACTGCTGTAAACCCATCTCATTCTTGTGGCTCTTGTTGCTGGAGGCTGTGTTCCAGGCATCTGTCCCCAGCTTAAAGTCCCTGTGCACTGTGGCAATTGTCCTCACCTCAGGCATCTGCCTGCCTACAGAACCCTTGTGTCCATTACTGTGAGGCATGCCACAAAAATCTGAATGCCTTGCCTGCCACTTTCCTTATGAACAGCAGCTTGATAGTAGAGATCCATGCTAGATAGGATCACATGTGGGATTTCTTCCATGAGTATGGGAATGGCTACCCTTCGGGCTTCCTTATGCTTGCCAGGACATTTGTGTCAATCCCTCCCAATCCTTCTAGAATTTTTTTCCTCGAGGAGAAAAATGAGTAGCTACTAAGCTCTTTGTTTCTCTTTTTCACTGGATCATGAAGGGATGTGCCATCTTCTTCCTGGATATTGTCTCTTAGTCATTCCCCCCTTTAACATAAAGAAGAGAATCTTGATGACCTGTCTTGCCATACTTGACTCCTGATATATCTGTAGGAGAATAAAGAATTTTAGTGTCTCCCTTTGCCCAATGGCTCAGGTTCAGGCATGGAATACTGAAATGAAATATAACAGGAAATGAATACACAATGCTTTAACAATTGCAAACCATTATCTTTGTTACATTTACATCAGTGGTTGTGAAATATGACTGCATATTAAAATCATCAGGGGTCATTTTTTAAAAAAAACTAGTGCCTAGTCAAACCACAGGATAATCAAATCAGAATGTTGGATACCAAGCAACCTGATGTTGGGAGAGTTTAAGCAAATTTCTCAGTGTCAGTAAATAAATCCCACCCAGCTGGGAGCACTCAATTCCTCCTACACTGCCAAGCTGATCACCATGCTTAACCAGTTATTTCTACTTCAGGATGGGCATGCAAGCCAAACATATAATTTATTTAATGTTTATAGTGTAAGGTACAAGTGTGTTCAGTATAAATACCTTTCACATGGAACCTTAGTGAAAAATTTCTGAGATAGTGCTTTCCTTGTTTCTTCTTTAATTGTTAGTTTTGTCAGAATGCCTGTGCTATCAGGAGAGGACTCTTGCATGAAAATATACCCGTGTCATCATAAGGAAAAGAGCTAATCTCCATTGACCACCAGTGGTTGTAGAGAGCTTCTCATTTCTTTGACTACATCAACACTGCCTTTTTACCTCCTCCTAACCCCTTCCCAATTCCACAAGGACTTCCACCTTCAGAGTTTCTCTGCAGTCACATTGAAGAGCATCTAATGCTTTAATTTTCTTGCAATCTTTGGAAAGAAATAGAGAATTTGAGCAGAGATGTGCAACTTGATGCTTTTGGCTAATTCTAGAGATCCCTAAATCCTATACCAACCACATGAAAGTCAGTAAGAAACAAACCGTGTAGCCATCAGTTTCTAACCATGTCTCAGGGAAAAGTGAAGTCCTAAGGTCCTTTCTGGACATAATAAACTGCACAATTTTGAATCTTCTTTCTTCTCCGGTCCCTTATTCATAGTGTCTCCCCACCACTGTCTCTTCTCTCATCTTCTTCCCTCTCCTCCAAATATAGAAGATGCTCATTGCTAATTGTTTCTGTGCAACAGAACAATAATTCTGGCAGAGGAACAGTAATGGGACTCAAGAGATTGTCAGAAAGCCAGAGGTAGACTGCCCATAGCTTTCATGCAATTCCCATTTAAAGGAATTCATCCATCTGAGGGAAAGGAAAAGGAAAAAATTAGATGTTTGTAGGAGGATGCATGGTAGGTTATTACCAGTTTACTTCTTCCTGTTTCTCATTTTAACCAAACTTTACTGCACATTCTGTCTTTGGAAAACAAGCATTCCCAGTCAATGCATATCATAATCACTATAAAGAAAATTCACTCTGGGATTTGAGCTGGTGTGACTCAATGCTATTTTCGTTTTCCTACTTGGGGAAATCAAGCAACCATCTAATAATAGTGTCACAATGCATAAAGAGGGTACATTCTGTAGGAGGCTGTGTGTAGACATCACCAAGGGCTAGCACCCTTGCTGGATGCCCTTGCATTCTCCATGGAGTCAGCAGCTATAAATGTCAACATCCTTTTTTCCCATGCAAAGCCCAAGTATTTCTTTTTCCTGTGTTGTCCAGAAACTATTTGAAAATGATATCTGAAGACTTTTAAATGTGAGGGATGAAAGGGTGTTAGAATTTTATGACTCGCTTGTGCTGACGCAAGCCATTACCTCCCTGGGACTTGCCTTACGTTGGAGTTTGCTTAAGTTCTGGATCGTGAGTCATTAATGAATGTGCTGGTCGGTCAGAACGTTCACACTCAAAGATTCCTTTGTGTCTCTGTTTTCATTTCCAGCCTGGCTGTGTAAATACTACTGAAGTGGACATTAAGAAGTCATCCAGAATGAGAAACCCACACAAAACACGCAAGGTAAAACCAATGTCTGCTGTGCTGATCTTGGTGCTGAGTTGCCCTGTTTATAGAATTTCAGGCACCAGAACATTTTTCTCCCATTTTGTAGAGCACATACGCTCTTCCTGATGTCCTGTCAGCCCCTGTCTGCTCAGGAAATAGCCCTGACCCAATTCTCAAGCTTGTCAGGGTCCCAGGGCAGAACGGAGGTGCTGACTGGCTCTGACAGGAGGAGATGAAAGAAAGGGAGAACTCCCCTCTGTTCTCCACCATGGGGAAGCACATCACCTGCATGTACCCACAGATGAGTGAAAGGAGATGGAGGTCACCCGAGAAACAGTGACACTGATGCAGAACGGACATTTTTAGAACAAAATCTAAGGAAAAACAGTATGAAAACTCTGTCCTCCTTTTAACATCACAATTCTGTGACGTAACCGTAAGATAGGGAGTGTATCTCCTGGCTTCAGATCGGCACAGTGCGCCAGCCATGGCGGCCATTTTGGGGGGTGAACCAACAGAAGGAAGACCTTTCTCTCTGTCTCACTCTCTCTCACTGTCTAACTCTGCCTGTCAAAAAAAAAAAAAAAAAAAAAAAAAAAAAAAAAAAAAAGAGGATAGGTAGTGTATTTCAATGTCTGTTGAAAGAATTCTTTTTTAAAAAGATTTATTTATTTATTTGAAAGACAGAGAGAGTTCTTCTATCCACTGGTTCACTCCCCAAATGGCCACAACTGCCGGAGCTGGGCCAGGCCGAAGCAGAAGCCAGGAGCTTCTTCAGGTCTCCCACATGGGTGCGGGTGCTGAAGCGCTTGGGCCATCTTAGCTGCTTTTCCAGATCATTAGCAGTGAACTGAATCGGAAGTGGAGTAGCTGGAGCTCGAATTGGCACCCATATGGATGCCAGCGCCACAGGCGGCAGGTTTACCCTCTGTGCCACAGGGCCGGCACTGTGAAAGAATTCTTAATTAAAAAAACAAAAAGCAAAAACTTGAGGCCGCTGTTGTGGCATAGCAGGTGAGGCAGCTGCTTGTGATGCCAGCATCGTATATGGGCACTGGTTCGTGTCCCAGCTGCTCCACTTCCAGTCCAGCTTCTTGCTAGTGACCTAGAAAAGCAGCAGCAGATGACCCAGGTGTTTGGACCCCTGCCACCCACGTGGGAGACTCTTATGAAGCTGTTGGCTCCTGGCTTTGGCCTGACTCAGCTCTGGTGGTAGTGGCCACCAAGGGAGTGAACCAGTGGATGGAAAATCTCTCTGTCTCTCTCTCTTTCTCTGTAACTCCGACTTTCAAAATAAAGAAATAAATCTTTAAAAAAACTTCTGAATTCACTTACTTTCAAATATCTTTTTGGAAATGCATGGCGATAGTATCTATATATTTTTAATGATTTATTTGAAAGGCAGAGCAACAGAGAGAAAGGGAGTAACAGAAATCTTTTATTCCCTGGGTCACTCCCCAAATGGCTGCAACAACACAGGACTAGACCAGGCTGAAGCCAGGAGCCAGTAAATCTATGGGTAGCAGTGGCCCAAATACTTGGCCACTTTACACTGCACCCTCTGGCACATAAGCAGGAAGGTGGATTAGAAGCAGAGCAGCTGAGACTCCAACTGGCACTCCACTATGGGATGTCCCCATGCAAGCAGAGCTTAACCCACTAAGCCATAATGCCAGCCCCTCTACATTTTTTAAAGCAACACATGCACATAGAAGGCATGTTTATCATTCATGTACGTATCAGAATGTCTGCCCTCCAGCAGTCACTGAGCACAAAGCAGGTTGGCCCTGTTGGATTAAGGCATGGCATCGCACTCAGTGTCATTTTTTTCTGTGTCTTTTTCCTTATAACCATAACATTACTCCTGAATGTGCCCATACGTTGGGCTAAACTAAAACTGCACATGTTTTTGTAGTCTTATTTGGTGTTCTTTGTCTTCTACCACCAGACTTTGAACATGGCATCGTGTTCAAAGTTCCCAATATAGTCCAGCACCTTTATTATTATTTCTGTTTCAGTTGCAGGCAGTTTTTCTTGATATCATGATAAAGAAGCCCTAGGGAAGTGCCACAGAACACACTCAGATGCAGTGCTCAAAGGCTCTGAGAGACACACGCAAAGGCAGACCAAAGCAGGCCCAGCTGCTGGTCCCTCGTGGGGATGACTGTACTCTCTTCCTTTCACCCTCTGCTCACAGCACATCCTGTGTACCCTGGGAACTAGCTTGGCCAGAAAGAATTCAAAAAGGCTGCCGGCTTGCCAAGTGGATGAAGTCACCATCTCACTATTTTCTGAGTTGTTGAGAGGTATTCTTCAGAATACCTTATTGTGTGTGGTGTTTGCCAGAATGCATACTGTCTCAGACATGCTGTGATTGAGAGAAATGCATGGATTAACAACATAGACCTTAAACCTGATAAAGAGATCATTCACGCCCTGTTAGTAACTGTAACCCGTACCAATATCTTACCTGTTCTGCTTCTAACATCCTTCTTTTACAAAGTGTGGAAAGCTTTCATTTAGTGCTACCCTTTACATACCATCCACACGCACTTAATGATGGAAACACAGGAGGCACTACAAGGTGAAGTGCTGTAAAGAGAACCATGAGTTCTAGTCCAGTTTGTCTGCGATGTAGCCTAATTTCCTGTGCCTCAATAATAGTAGGAAAACAAGGCTAAATTAACCAGAGGAAGATAAGGTTCTGGAAAAAAAAATCACACAGCAAGTAGCAGGCATACCCTCTTTTTCCACAATTGAAAAAAGACAAATCTCGCCTATTGATAAATAACAACTTCTGGGAGTCAGAAATGTTGAATTTGCTAGACTCTGCGCTGGTAACAATGGTTTCCTTACATGAAAGCATATCGACTGATTCGTCTTTTAGAATTATCACCAATGATGCTTTAACTCATATTTGCTTAGGAACTGTTTATTCCATTCAGTCAGCAAAATTGATGAAGCTAAACTGTACACCAGACATGTACTGGTCTTCAAGTATTTCCCAGTAAATAGAACCCAACCCAAGTCCAATAAGGGTGCAGACATTGAACAAGGAGCCTGCGTGTGTGTTGAATTATATTATTATGTTAAGCTCTATGTGTTAGTCTGCTCTGGCAGCCAATCACCAGTTACCACGGAACGGGTGGCTTAAACAAGAGGAATGTATTAACTCACAGTTCTAGAGACTGAAGGCCATGATCAAGGTGCTGGTGAATATACTTCCTGGTGATGGCTCTCTTTCTGACTGTGTTCTCCCTGCCTTTCTGCTGAGTGTACACAAAGGCAGTGAAAGAGCTGCAGGGTCTTTCGCTCTTCCTTGGAGGACACCAGTTCTCTGAGATGAGGTTCCCACTCTTGTGATCTCACTCAACCTTTGCCACTTCCTCACTGGTCCTATCTGCAGATAACACTGGGGGTTAGGGTTTCAACATAGTAAGGTGGTGGAAACCAAATTCAGTACATAACCTGTTCTAAAGGAAATTTTAAAAGTATGTGATTCTAAGGGGTCTCGACATTTTATCAGTGAATAAGTTGACAGCAAGCAAGTGTTTAACCATCCTCGGAAACTTCCACAACTCTGTACCTGTGGAACAGGCTCTGTATCTAGTTGTGGACTATAGACAGACACAGTCAAGATCACCGACTGCATCTGGAAGCTGCATTTGCTTTCCACTGTAACTGGGCCATCTCCTGTGCCCACTGTCTTCGCTATGTGATTGCCCTGAAGCCTGCACTGTGTTGGGTGGAACCCCTGGACGATTTTTTTCTTTGAAAATAGAAGCTGTCTTTAGTAGAGAGCTGCTTTCATTTCTTTGGGAACTACTAGCAATATTTATTGTGATTATACAAGGGAACTTCAAAAAGTTTCTGGAAAATTAAATTAAAAGATGCTTATTTTGGTGCAAAATATTTTTAAAATCAATGTATATCGCAAACGGATGAATCTGGAAAACATCACATTTAGTGAAATAACCGAATCCCAAAGGGACAAACACCATATGTTCTCCCTGAGCTGTGATAACTAATAGAGCACCTACAAGGAAATCTGTAGCAGTGAAATTGACACTTTGCAAAGCAGTAACTTGAACAGCCAGCCCTTGTCGAGGGACGTTTTGTTTTTTTTTTTTTCTTCTTCTTAATGGAGAATGGAGAGGGAGGAGAAGGTGGGGTGGAAATGGGGGTGGGAGGGCAGGTATGATGGGAAGAATCACTATATTCCTAAAGTTGTACTTAGGAAATCTTTACTCATTAAATAAATGACTTCTTTGGGAAAAAAAGGAATCAAGGCAAAAAAATCATTATATAGCTTTTTTATAATATATATTTTCCATGAATTTTTGAAGACATTTTATGTCATAACAAGAATAAAGGACCCAGTAAATTTTTTTCATTTTTTTTATTTAATAAATGTGAATTTACAGTAAATTCCTAAAGTAACCATCTAGCTGAGTTATTTTACATTTCATTTTAGGATGTTTTATTCTTTAGTTTCAAACATGTTTATCAAAAATATGTAAAAAGAAAGCTTAGATGTATGGCTGAATTTACATATTTTTAAGGATTTTAGAATTAGTTTTTTTTCTTTTTTCTTTTATGACAGGTAGAGTGGACAGTGAGAGAGAGAGACAGAGAGAAAGGTCTTCCATTGCCGTTGGTTCACCCTCCAATGGCCTCCGTGGTCAGCGTACCGCGCTAATCCGAAGGCAGGAGCCAGGTGCTTCTCCTGGTCTCCCATGGGGTGCAGGGTCCAAGCACTTGGGCCATCCTCCACTGCACTCCCTGGCCACAGCAGAGAGCTGGCCTGGAAGAGGGGCAACCGGGACAGGATCAGGCGCCCCGACCGGGACTAGAACTTAGTGTGCCGGTGCCGCAAGGCGGAGGATTAGCCTAGCGAGCCGCAGCGCCAGCAGAATTAGTTTTAAAACCTTTTCAATTTTAATGTACTTTGCTAAAATAGAAGAAAGTAGGTAAAAATGAATTCCCTCAGGTCTCTATGAAAGAATGCTAGTGCAGCATAGCCAGAAGAAAGTTAGCCTAACCTGGAAAAGGTTTAAGGGTCCCTACATGTCTGATGTTCTTCAGTCTGACAATGAAACTTGTATTGTAATAGATTGTACATTAGCCAGGGTTCTCCAAAATGGAACTACTAGGATATATGTGTGTGTGTGTGTGTGTGTGTGTACATTTATGAATGTACATTTAAAATGTACCACATTTTTAAAGGAATTCTGCTTCTATTTTACATTCAAGTAATATTTTATAGCAATTCCTTGTGGATGCTGATAAGAAGACTAATCGAATAATCTTTGAGTTACCTTTCTGAACATACACACACACAAAGAAACAGAAGAAGAAAGAGATTTTAAGGAATTCTCACAAAATTCTGGAGGTTTGGTGAGACCAAATCTGATAATGCAGACTACAGGCTGGAGAAGCAAGGTAGAGACGGAGCTTAAATTCAAGAGGAATCTGAAGGCAGGATTCCATCTTGCCCAGGGGATCTCAGGTTTAGTTTTCTGTCTGTTGAGACCTTCAACTGATTGGATGAGGCCCATCCTCTTTCTGGTGGACAGTCTGCTTTACTGAGAGTCCCCTGTTTTAAGTGCTAATCTCATCCAGAAAACACCTTCAGACAAAGAATCCAGAGTAGTGTTTGACTACGTATCTGGGCATCATGGCCCAACAAGGGGGACACATAAATTCAGCCATCGCAAGCTGGCTCCTTCTATGTACCAGTAGCTGTAGGTGTCCTGGAACACCAAACCTGAGGAAAGTGACATAAGCATTTGAGTGTGTGTGTGTGTGTGTGTGTGTGACTGAGCTCACACTTTGGATTGCCTTCTTTAACCTCAGAACTCACCTTGAAAATAACAGTAAACTCCTGTCTTGTTCTTCTTCCATCGCCTTCATGTGCATGTTATAACACTTAATCTCACAGGTAGAGTGTTAGTGAACAGCTACGATACGAAGCCTGTGAGAACAATTAGCAAATGCATGAATGGATGTCTAGTTTTCCTGCTAGTGGTTACTTCTTTTTCTACATAAAAGCCTTAACAGTTCCTCACTTTCGTATGCAATATATGTAAATTTTAATTTTAATGCATTACGTACCAGAGCTAACCACTAGGTTTTAGGATTTTAGGGTTCAAAGAAGGAGAGGAGGCAGCTAGTTAAAGTAGAGAAGACTTTATTTTGGAGGTGACAGAAGGGTGGGTAAACAGTGGGGTTGAGCCTGCCTGGACAGATGGCAGGGCTTTGAAACTAGGCTTCATTCTCTGAGCAGCAGGCAGAGCACCACATGGACTCTGACAAGGTGGGTGGTGAGCACACAGAAACGCTCTTACAATGCATTGTCTCAGCAGTTTGGAGTGTCCCCAGGAGTGGGGCTTTCCAGAGCAATAAATATTCCTCTAGTCTTTATCTACTGACACCCAGTTTCATCAGGCCCAGTTTTCTCAGATAACTACTCATAATCATAGAGAAACAAAACCATGTTTCAAGGAAGGGGTTTCAGAAAGTTTCAGGCAACAGAAACTGCTCAAACTACACTGAATAAAGAGGAGAATTTTCTGGTTCATGAAACCTGGAATTCTTTTTTTTTTTTTTTTAAGATTATTTATTTGAAAGTCAGAGTTACACATGGAGAGAAGGAGAGGCAGAGAGAGAGAAGAGAGAGAGAGAGAGGTCTTCTATCTGCTAGTTCACTCCCCAATTTGCTATAACAGCTGGAGCTGCGCTGATCTGAAGCCAGGAGCTTCTTCCAGGTCTCCCATGGGGGTGCAGGGGCCCAACAACCTGGGCCATCTTCCACTACTTTCCCAGGCCATAGCAGAGAGCTGGATCAGAAGAGGAGCAGCCAGGTCTTGAACTGGTGCCAGCATTGCAGATGGCGGCTTTACCCGCTATGCCACCGTGCCAGCCCCATCATTGGTATTCTTGATGCCCTGGTATCTTTAGCATAAGATTCACACGTGAGCTTTAAATTCCCTATTCATAGGAGAGTTGAATGTCTTGACTTTGCTTTTTTTCTTATCCAGCCCAACTGTTGTGGCCACTCGGGAAGTGAATCAGCAGATGGAAGAACTCTCTCTCCGTCTCTCCCTCTCTTTGTCACACTGCCTTTCAAATAAATAAAATGAATCTTAAAAAAAAGAAAGAAACCAAATCAGCAGATTCCTTAGCTTACTTGCTCTTCTTACTACTCCATTCTATTCTATGGAAAAATCAGGCCACTTTTAGTCTTCCTCCCCGTGATTACATTTTTATCCTATTCTATAACCATACTCATTAAATGTTACTTAGTGTTGCCATTCCCCACCTTAGTACTCTCAGCCTCCAGATTTTATCACAATCACCAATCTCCCTACCTGTTCTCAATTATTTTGTCAAGTTAATAATCTTGCCACGTTTTTAAAGGAATTCTGCTTCTATTTTACATTCATGTAATATTTGATAGCAATTCCTTGTGGAGGCTGATAAGAAGCCTAATCGAATAATCTTTGAGTTACCTTACTGAACATAGAATAGAAATTTAGTTTTAAGAAAGTCTGTGAATATAAATGAAATTTTGTCCTGACTTTTTTTTTGTTTTGTTATAGTCTGTCTATGGTTTACAAAACGATATTAGAAGCCACAGTCCCACTCACACTCCCACACCAGAAACTAAACCTCCAACAGAAGATGAGTTAAATCAACAGGTGAGTCAATCCATAAAATGATTTTTTGAAGTTTTACAGAGTAATAACTTCAAAGGCAGATGGTGGACATCAGTAGCGGTTATTTTAAAAGATTACTTGTATGGGCAGTTGTTTCATATAGAACATTTATAATTATGAAGCTATCTAATTATAAGGTATGTAGTCACTTGAAAATGTAGCAATACTTGGGAATGGTTTTCAAAACTTTTCAGTCTATTATGTCCCTAAATCCTTTCTCTTTCTCTTCTAACCAATTTTTAAAAATGATGTATACTGATTTATAGATGCTTCCATCATCAATAGTTATTTTGTACTCCAGAACTCGGTCTTAAAAGATGAGAGAAGAAGTGACAGTATTTCCCAAATCTGGTGAAGTAACATGACTGTGATGAAAACATACTTATTCTTTCTTCTACAGTACTGATTTCTCCAAACTCTTGAGGTTTCCCCATATCAACACTGATGAATATAGCTTATCTTTCACTGGTTGATAGAATTTTGGCTCTAAGAAATATTTCAAAGCAAAGAATAATGTTTCATATCAAATAATAGTTATAACTCTTGGTTGATAGTCATGGAGTTTTTTCCCTCATTTATTCTTTAGACCTAATATTTTGTTATAATATGGTTTTTAGTAATATAATATATACTTCTCTAGTACATTTATAATCATTACGAAGGAAAAGTTTTTAATTAAAGTTTGCTGTGTGTGTTTACATTCATGAATATTTGTAATGAGTTGGTAAAATGATTCATAAAACACATGTCATTAGTGATTTCTGGGGATAATATTAGGAGTAGGATTTATTTTTAAAATTATAGTAACAAATAAAAAGCATTTATTTTCTGAATTACGTATTTGTGGGAAAAATGTGATTCTGGATTTGGTTGTTCACCATGAAACAAATGTTTAAATTTTCCATAACACTTTTAAAATGAAGTTACATTTTGGTAAAGTAAGACAGCATATTCAAACTCATTGCTGTTCTAAAAATGATGCTGGTTATGTTTACATTAAAATAGATTTTGCTTTTTGTTAACTATTAACAGCCTTCTCCTTTAAGTTTTTTTTTTTTTGCTGACTTTGAAATTCTATTGATTGAGTGTGTACTTTTGTTCTCAATTGCCTCGTCTGTCAAAATGAAAAATTCTATTATTCATTGAAATATCAGTTGAAAATTCTAGAAGTGTCATTACTTAGAGGACTAATTCTCTAACTCTCTTTTCAGATAAAATATTGGCAAATACAGTTAGATAGACATCGGTTAAAAATGTCAAAGGTTGCTGATAGGTAAGTATGCTAAGGTCTTCTATCAATTTAAAAATTCCATTTGATAATTAAATATGTTAAAGATGGTAAGAAAATTATTGGGAGGGGAGCTGAGATAAGCAATTGGAATTATTTAGGAAATGTTATTTTTTATTTTCCATTTTGCACATAGAAAACTTTGAAAGAAGTTTTTTTTTAACTCAAAAGACAAAAAGATCCTTATTGTTGTAAATCCCTAAATGACAAATTATCATGAAATGGAGACTCAGATACAGAGAATAATTCCAAGGAGTTGAATCTTTTTTTCTCTTTCTGAAAGAAATGAAACTTACTAGTTCCTTTTTGTCAGCTTGGAGCTCCTCTGTAAATTTGTCTTAACATTTTCAATCTGCTCTGTTATTGCATGACTTCAGAATTTTAATTAAACTCAGATTTTGAATATTTTCCTTTTCTTCATTAAATCCATTCTTCATGATATTTATAGTGTTCGCTTTTGGGCATTGCCAACTCCTACCTCTCTAACTTCCTTCCTTTTCCCCCCTTGTGTTTAAATATGTTTTAAAATATATTTTTTTTAAAGATTTATTTATTTATTTGAAAGGCAGAGCCACAGCGGGGCAGAGGCAGAAGAGAGAGAGAGAGAAAGACAATGAGAGAAAAAGAAAGAGAGTGAGAGAAAGAGGCAGAGAGAGAGAGAGAGGTCTTCCATCCACTAGTTCACTCCCCAATTAGCCTGCGGTCTCCTACATGGGTGCAGGGGCCCAAGGACTTGGGCCATCTTCTACCACTTTCCCAGGCCACAGCAGAGAGCTGGATTGGAAGTGGAACAGCCAGAACTTGAGCTGGCACCCATATGGGATGCTGGCATTGCAGGCGGTGGCTTTATCCTCTAAGCCACAGCTCCAACCCCTAAAATATATTTTCATAAGAAATTAATAACTATTTATTAGAGACAATCCAAAACTCAAAACAGTATGAACCCGGTTATTTAGATTAAGCCTATTATAAAGATAAAATTTTCAGCTAAAAATTTTATTTTCAGACAACAGTATAGTCACATGCATTTGGAAAAATTCCTACAGAGAGATACCACATAGCCTTTATCCAGTTTCCTCCAAGCGCAACACCTTGCAGCGCTATGGCTTACTATCACAACTAGGACCTTGCTTTCAATACAGTCAAGACACATAACATTTCCATAACCACAAGGATTCAGCATGTAACTCCTTTGGCAGTTCCAACTGCTTCTCACTCTCCTCACCTGACCTTGCCCCCACATTCCTGGCACCCACAACTGTTCTTCAGTTCTCTCATTTGTCCTTTCAGGAAGGTAATATACGTAGAATGGAATAATATGTAAATCTTCTAGGTTGGCTTTTTTTTCCTTCCATCATAATATTCTGGAAATTCATCCAGGCTGTTGTATATGTCAATTTTGCTCCTTTTGAGTGTTCAATGTTAGTCCATGGTATGGGCGTAGTGGGTGTATCTTAGTTTGTTTAACCATTTTCCTGTTCCAGAACATCTACATAACTTGCAGGTGTTTTTGTTTTCCTCGTATTTTAAAATAGAATTTTTGTTAATGATTACTCTTTTTCCTAATCTATGAATACTTTTGACAAAAATTCCTTTTTAATCCATTCTTGAAGTTGGCTTAAATCAGTTCTGCTACAGGTGGATTGGAATCAAGGATTGAAACTTACCCTTGCTTGCCCTTCACTCATTAACCTCTTCCAAATGGCTTGTGGAGAGATGAAATCCTTAGATACACAATAAATTGTTGTATATAAGTTCTTGAAATGTAAAAATTATCATTGATTTGGGGTTTTTTTTAAATATTTATTTATTTGAAAGGCAGATTTACAGAGAGAAAGGTAGAGACAGAGAGAGAGGCCTTCTATCTGCTGGTTCACTCCCCATATGGCTGCAATGGCTGGAGCTGAGCTGATCGGAAGCCAGGAGCCAGGAGCTTCTTCCGGGTATCCCACATGGGTGCAAGGGCCCAAGGACTTAGTCCATCTTCTACGGCTTTCCCAGGTGCATTAGCAGGGAGCTGGATCAGAAGTAGAGCAGCCAGGGTTTGAACTTGCACCCATATGGGATGTTGACACTACAGGCCAGGGCTTTAACCCGCTGTGCCACAGTGCCAGCCCATTGATTTTGTTTATAAGTGAGCAAGGATTCTGTGGCCAGATATTTTTATATTGCTTCTCTTACTTTGGAATGGGTATAACCTCAGCCAAAAAACTGAGATTGAATTTTTCTTTTCTCCCTAGTCTACTAAGTTACACGGAACAGTATTTAGAATATGACCCATTTCTTGTGCCACCTGACCCTTCTAACCCATGGTTATCTGATGACACTACTTTCTGGGAACTTGAAGCGAGGTATGTGACATTTTTACTTCCTTATAAATATGTCATTTATTTCAGGATCTAAGTGAAATAGGAAGGATCTTGTAGCTAATTAATAATAAAGGTGATATTACTCTTTATCTACTCTATTCCATATTTTACTATTCTTGTTCAAGGTAATTGTTTTTGAACTTCAGACATCTGCATTTTCATTAAGATTTGCATTGCTAGAAGGACAAATAGAGGTACAAGGTTTTTTTTTTTAACTTTTTTTTTTTTTTGACAGGCAGAGTGGACAGTGAGAGAGAGAGACAGAGAGAAAGGTCTTCCTTTGCCATTGGTTCACCCTCCAATGGCCGCCAAGGCCGGCGCACCACGCTGATTCGAAGGCAGGAGTCAGGTGCTTCTCCTGGTCTCCCATGGCGTGCAGGGCCCAAGCACTTGGGCCATCCTCCACTGCACTCCCTAGCCACAGCAGAGATCTGGCCTGGAAGAGGGGCAACCGGGACAGAATCAGGTGCCCCGACCGGGACTAGAACCCGGTGTGCAGGCGCCGCAGGTGGAGGATTAGCCTAGTGAGCCGCGGCGCTGGCCACAAGTTTCAATATATATAATTACTCAGCATTGGAACCTTTGGTTCTTGAAATTTAGGTCTTTGCTATTATGTTCCTTGAAACTCTACATAGCCATAAGCAAAATGAACTTACTTGTAAACATTCTAAACAAAACTGACAAGACACAGACTTCTTAAAAACGAGCCAGAAGTCTCCTGATTTCTTTCCTGAGCTATACACAGGAGAAGCATTTATCATCAGTCTTAACAGTCATAGAAAAATCTTTCATGTCACTTTGCACAGAAGTGATTAGGACTGTATAGCACTTCTGTAGATTGTATTTCTGGACCATCTCTTTTGTAAACATCCAGCCATGGAGCTTAAACAGCTGACAAATCCAAATCTCTTCAGCCATAAGTTATAGATTTTAGAGATGAGAAAGCTAGAACTCCAAAGTACCATGGCTTGTTCAGGGTTAGGTCATTTATTTGACAGCAGAACTTTGAATGGGAAGTAAGACCTTTGATTACAGATGTTCTTTTCCAGCACAACTAGCTCCATGAGACAGTATTGTGTAGAGTTAAGAAATGGGACTGTGGGGTTAGATTATCTAGATCATTTTCCTTTATTACTTGTCTGACACTGCCAAATTATATTCCTTCTGTGCCTTTTCTTATCTATTAAATGATAATAATATTACCTGTTTCATAAATTTGTTGAAAAAATTGGCATAATTAATTCAGAGCATTTATCACCTAATGTTCAATAAATGTTAGACTTTATGATTAATCTAATTTATGCCTTATGATGATTTCATGATAATCAATCATATGTTTTTTTTCTGAAAAATAAAGATAGAAACTTCAAGATGTATATAATTTTAAAGGGAAATATAGTAATACAATAGAGATTATAATGAAAATAATATTTATTTGGCTTTTTTTTTAACCTCTACAGCAAAGAACCAAGCCAACAGAGGGTAAAACGATGGGGTTTTGGCATGGATGAAGCATTGAAAGATCCAGTGGGAAGAGAACAATTCCTTAAATTTCTTGAGTCAGAATTCAGCTCAGAAAACTTAAGGTAAGACACGTTTGGATCTTATACTATAAGATAAATACCACATTTTCTTTATCCATTCATCTGATGATGGACACCATTGTTGATTCAAAATTTTCGCTATTGTTAACAGTGCTGCTCTAAGCGTGGTGATGCAGGCATCTCTTTGATATAATGTGTTCATGTGTTTTGGATATATAAGGAGTTGTGTGATGGCTGGATCATATGGCAAGTTTAATTCTAGTTTTTTAAGAACTCTCCACAGTGTTGAGTGACTGCACTAATTTACATTCCCACCAACGGTGTATAAGCGTTCCCCTTTGTCCACAGCCTCACCAGCATTTGTTACTCCCTGTGCTTTGGATTTTGGTCATTCTGACAGGGGTGAGGTGATATTTCATCATGGTTTTGATTTTCATGGAAATTGCATTTTAAAAATGAGACATTAAAATAGGCTTTAATGGCTCTATTTGAGATTATTGGAATGAATGATAACTTTCCACTACATGAAACTGTTTTTCCATGAGCTCTTTCATTCATTATTCTTTTGAAACCTAATACCTTGTATTTACTTTTCAATGACTTGTACAGTCCTGCAAAATTCATTATGGAAAGGTTTCAATATTTATTTTTTGTTGGACTTAAAAAACAACAGGCATTGTCACATTTTTTCAGATTTAACATGTACGACTACCAAACCATTCAGAAATACATAGAACATTGACAGATGTCTCATGGACGAAGCAGGGTGACCATGGACAGAAACTGGAGAAGTTTAATTTTCTTTGTGAGCTTGCCATAGATTGTTGGATGTAGCTTCTTATTCTCTCTCAAGTTTATGGAAACCTTTGCTGAGGGAGCTCTTGCAAGATCCGGAGTTGCTGCAGATTTGAATTGGCCTACTAAATATCACTTTCTCTGTTGAGGTTATATCATGAATGATAAATGTAAGAATGCATTGAAAAATAAAAAAATATATTTTTGGCATTTTAGTGGATTGAATGGTAGACATTTCTGTAGTTCTCTAAGTTCTCTAAGGGCCATCCTCAGCTCCTTTCCCAGGAGCATTAGCAGAGAGCTGGATCAGAAGTGGAGCAGCCAGGTCTAACTGGCACCCATATGAAATGCCAGCACAGCTTCTCCATATTCACCCTCATTATTCACATGAACAGAAGATCCAAGAGTACAGTTGAATGCTCAGCTTCACCCTGACATCTGGATGCTTTTTGTCCTAGACGCTTATTTCCTTTAATCCCCTCCTCCTTTCTAATAAGTGCCTGTTTAGTAGCCTCTTTTGACTCAGCAAAACTGAGATAGGATCAGGGCTCTGACTCATGTGCTGTTTTAAATTATTTTTAAGATTTATTTATGTATTTATTTATCTGAAAGAGTGATGCAGAGAACGGGAGCAACACAGAGAGAGAGAGATTCTCAATCTTCTTGTTCACTTGTTCACTCCCCAAGTGGCCACAGCAGGTAGGGACTTGGGCCACCTGCTGCTGTCTTTCCAGGTGCAATAGCAGGGCGCTGGATCAGAAGCAGAGCATCTAGGACTTGAACTAGCACAGCAACATGCAATACCAGTATTACAGGTGATGGCTTAACCCTGGCAGATGTGTTTTTAACAGAACTTAAGAGATTGTTTTCCGTATTTCTTTCTAATGAATTTTACACTGTGAGTAAAACATATAGGGGGAAGTCAGTACAGGCCTGATGTTGAAAGTCTTCAAACAAAGTGAGTTTTCTATTATGATATTTTTTAAAAGATTTATTGTATTTATTTGAAAGAGAGTCACAGGCTGGTGCTGTGGCTCACCAGGCTAATCCTCCGCCTTGCGGCGCTGGCACACTGGGTTCTAGTCCCGGTCGGGGCGCCGGATTCTGTCCCGGTTGCCCTTCTTCCAGGCCAGCTCTCTGCTGTGGCCAGGGAGTGCAGTGGAGGATGGCCCAAGTACTTGGGCCCTGCACCCCATGGGAGACCAGGATAAGTACCTGGCTCCTGCCATCGGATCAGCATGGTGCACCGGCCGCAGTGCGCTGGCCGCGGTGGCCATTGGAGGGTGAACCAATGGCAAAGGAAGACCTTTCTCTCTGTCTCTCTCTCTCACTGTCCACTCTGCCTATCAAAAAAAAAATTCTCTTAAAAAAAAAAGAGAGAGAGTCACAGAGAGAGGTAGAGACAAAGAGAGAGGTCTTCCATCCGCTGGTTCACTCCCAGGTGGCTGCAATGGTCGGAGCTGCGCCAATCCAAAGCCAGGAGCCAGGAGCTTCTTCCAGGTCTCCCACGTGGGTGCAGGGGCCCAAGCACTAAGGCCATCTTCTATTGCTTTCCCAGGCCATAGCAGAGAGCTGGATTGGAAGAGGAGCAGCCAAGACTTGAACTGGCGTCTATAGCAGATGCCAGCGCTTCAGGCCAGGGCTTTAACCCACTGCACCACAGCCCCAGCCCGGAGTTTTCTATTATGTATCATGCTTGAGCACTGCAAGACAAGGGTAAACATGTTTTACATGAATATTCGGATTTTGAGCTATCAGAGTAAATACTGGTGTCTTTTCACGTAGATTCTGGCTAGCAGTGGAAGATCTGAAGAAAAGGCCAATAAGAGAAGTGCCCTCTCGAGTTCAGGAAATATGGCAAGAATTTCTGGCTCCAGGAGCTCCCAGTGCCATTAACTTGGATTCTAAAAGTTATGACAAAACCACACAGAATGTGAAGGAACCTGGACGATACACATTTGAAGATGCTCAGGTTGGTATAAGGTTGAGCTTCTTATAAAAAAAAAAAGTGCTGTTGATAAGTTGGTGAAATATTTTAGTTTTATTTTCAATATAAATGCCTACTATTTGTGGTATTCTCAAAAAATTTAAGTAATTGTATGTAAAATAACCTAAATGATCCAGAAAAAGACAAAGACACTTTAAAGTGAATGGTTTTTTTAAACCCTGGGAATGTTTTCTAAATTTCAGTATTTTTATATGGCAATTTCATAAAGTACAATAGTTGAAACATTTAAAAACTTCTACTTTATTTTTTACTTTGTTGTCACCCAATATGTGATCAAATTCCATCTAATGATGGCCCCATCCTGGTCATACGCATTTAAAATCTTAAAGTATCTTCAATATGGTGATTTAAGATTCTGACATTCCTGGATTATTATTTAATTATTTAATTGGCTTAAATTATGTCAAACTCAAACCAGTTTTGTCTCTGGTAAAGAACAAAATAGTAGATTCAGGCTTTTAGTAATTTTCTTTCCTTTTTTTAAGATTTATTTATTTATTTGAAAGTCGGAGTTACACAGAGAGAAGGAGAGGCAGAGAGAGAGAGAGAGAGAGAGAGAGAGAGAGAGATCGGTCTTCTTTCCGATGGTTTACTCCCCAACTGGCCGCAACAGCTGGAGCTGTGCCAATCAAAAGTCAGGAGCCAGGAGCCGCTTCCAAGCCTTCCCACACAGGTGCAGGGGCCCAAGAACTTGGGCCATCTTCTGCTTTCCCAGGCCATAGCAGAGAGCTGGATCGGAAGTGAAGCAGCCGGAACTCAAACCGGCTTCCAAATGGGATGCCAGCACCTCAGGTGGCAGCCTCACCCACTATGCCACTTCGCTGGCCCTTCTATTCATTTTCAAGTTAATTTTTTAGTAGAGTACAGAAGCAAATTAAAGTGATTTTAAATTTCAAAGATGAAACTTTAATGTTCTTTTCTCAGACTTAAAAACAATTGCAATTTCTACTTTCTTTTTTATTTATTTGACAGATAGAGTCGGACACTGAGAGGGAGAGACAGAGAGAGAGAAAGGTCTTCCTTCCGTTGGTTCACTCCCCAAATGGCCACTATGGCCGGCGCTGCGCCAATCCAAAGCCAGGAGCCAGGTGCTTCTTCCTGGTCTCCCATGCGGGTGCAGGGGCCCAAGCACTTGGGCCATCCTCCACTGCCCTCCCGGGCCACAGCAGAGAGCTGGACTGGAAGAGGAGCAACCAGGATTAGAACCCAGAGCCCATATGGGATGCCGGCACCACAGGCGGAGGATTAACCAAGTGAGCCATGGCGCCGGCCCCACAATTTCTACTTTGTTTCAAACATATTGGTGACCAAGAGGAAAAATAAGCTTGTAGTGAGAGGATGTTATCTCCAAATGATGTTTTGAAGTTGTCTCGTCAATGAGTACATACATGCATCACATTTTCTTAGACTTTTTTTTTTTTTAGAGAAGAACACTAAGTCTAAAATATGTTTTGCTTTTGATAACATTAGTAAAATAAAATAAAATATAGAAGATGAAGATGAAGATACACAAATGCCCTTCCTTCTTTCTACTCTTGGTAGTCAAAACATTTGGCTTCAGTTGAAAGAAATGAGCCATTGTGAAGAAAACGAACACAGTTTTTAACAGCTAATCAAATGCCCCATTCCTTGTGATTCAATCATAGTCTCCGCTGTAGTAGTAATTACATTTTCAGACACACATGATGGAGAGCAGGATGAAAATTCTGGCCCTTTGGTTCACTCCCCTTCTGATTATCTGTCTTTTAGCACAAGATAAAATGTCAAACATGTTTATAGAGTCTATAATGTATAAAATGTTTGGAATGCCCTTCCTGAAGTCTTAGAACATTTCTTTGTTGTATTATTGAAACATTTCTATTATTGAAAAATATTCTTGCTTAATAGGTCTTCAATAAAATACAAGGGAATATTTTCTATAGAAAACATAACCACCTGGTCCCATTTTTCTTTTTTGGTTAACCTCAGATATTTAACTCCTGCTTTTTGTGTAATTTTTTTAAAATTCTGCCTTCAAACATATCATACTAGAAATCCCTGCCACTGTGTGAGAAGAAATGCAATGTAATGGCTAAGAACAGAAATTCTGGAGTTAAATTGCCTGGGCTCTGCTCTGTGACTCTTAAAAATACTTTACTTCATCCTGACTCAGTTTCTTCATCTGAAAAATGTATATAATAGTGGTTGCCATTCTCACTGGTGTTTTATGAGGATTAAAGAAACTAAGCAATCATTTGGATTTGTACCCAGCATATCATCAAGCATATATGAGCATTTACTATGCACATCTCATGCTCTGCTAAACACTTGTCACTCCTTTATTCCTCACAATACTGCTATTTCATAGATTCAAAAATTAAAGATTGGAGAGATAAATAAATAAGCCTAAATTTACACCATTTGTATGTGATAGATTTTTGAGCAAGGTAGGATCTGAATTCCAAAGTGCTTAATTCCAAAACTCATCACTCTACTTTTCAAACAAATTCAGATACATGCCAAATTCATCATTCTCTTGAAGATGACCCTTGAGCTAGGTCTTGAGGCTGAATCTAGAATGTCATTAGGTGGATTCAGAGTAGCTTAAAATTTTCACTGATGTGTTTAAGACTAGAGAGAACAAAGTCATTTCTTAAAATATCTACTTTATCCAAACTCAAAGAGATTAGGACATCCAGGATACTCTCAAATAGCTCAAAAAGCTACATTTTTTTTAAATTTTCATTTAATAATTATAAATTTCCAAAGTACAGCTTTTGGATTACAGTGGCTTTTTCCCCCTCATAACCTCCCTCCCCCCCCCCCCGCAACCCTCCCATCTTCCACTCCCTCTCCCATCCCATCAAAACTCTGCATTTAACTGTTGTTTCCCCGAATTAGGAAGACCCAGGAGCATTTAAGCTCCCTGAGCTGCAGTAGACCAAAGCAGGCTCTCTCTGCACTGGCCTAAGACTGAATCAAAGGAATACTTTTTTTTCCCTGTGTTTAACTTCTTTTCCCACCATCATCCATCATCAAAACAGGACATTGCAGACTTATTAGGGGTAAATGATTAAACATGTATCCAAACTGTGATTGAATGAGTTTTTAACAAGCACACAAATTTTGAGATTTAGCAATTAAATGTCACAAAACTTATTTTTGGACTTGTGCTCTGATTCAAAGTGGGTGTGGAAGACAAATTTCCATGTAATTTGAACCAAGGATATGAATCATCTGGTCAGTCTGCACTCTGAATAAATGTAGAGGCCAATAGTATCCAGGATTATTTCTCAATCTTCATTTCACATCATCCATTTTTGTCCTAGAGTCAAGAGATAGCAGATTTATTTGTATACTCAAATGGTCTATATAATTCAACAATTTCAAGTTATACATGACATCTCATTAACTAATTCCATTTTTTTTAAATGAGTGGTTATGATTTTTCTTCTCAGTAGCTCCAAAACAAATTTAAATAGTGATACATTAGTGAAATCATGAATTTGAAAATCTAATTGTTCTGTCAACATAGAGGTTCTCATCAGTATTATCATTACTATTTTTGTTTCTACTAGATTTGTTCTTTGACCACATATGGTATCTCTAATGTGATCCTTCTTTTTCCTAAGAATTAATAAAGAAGATCCTCAATCACTATTTCTTTTTAGGAGCACATTTACAAACTGATGAAAAGTGATTCGTACCCCCGTTTCATACGATCCAGTGCCTATCAGGAACTTCTACAGGCAAAGAAAAAGGTATTGGTGCTTTGTGACCTTTTTGATATAGTTGTGATTTTTAATTATCTCGCATGAATACTTCTGCTGAGCCCAGGCTATTGGACAAAAGGTAAGTGAACATACTCCAAGACCCTCCCTCAAACCTTTGCATTTTATAAGGGTCATTTATGTTGATTTTGTTTTGTTCATTGATCAAATATTTTATTATTATTTGTTTTATGCTTCACAAAGTTTTTGGAATCAATTCTCATCTTCATGTTAGTCTTCTGTATGCCTTAAATGTCATTACATCAAAAATTTGAAGGAGGCATTTTTTCCTTTTGGTCTACTAAGCTAGAACGTATGCTTATATCACAAACCTGGTAGCTAAAAATAGACTACTTCATGACAGCTACCAAAGAATAGTAATGATTGCTTCTGAATAATTTTTTATCCTAAATCACTTAGTATCCTTGTAATAGGAACCAAGACATTTTGTGAGAGTTGTAGTAGACCTCATTAGTCAGATAATGTTTATAATAAAATTTTCACTATCCATAACTCATTAAATAATCAATGTTGCAGGATATGGAAATCTGGTCATAGAAAGCAACATCATTCATTATTTTTAATGTTAAAATAGTCCATTACTTCTTTAAACTCTGAGATTAACTCATAATTTTGTGTAATTAATTTTCATCACTTAAAACTAGTGAGATTTTTTTTAAGTCCATTGCCTTTGCAGCTTGTAATAGAGATTCTGTGGCTGCACTAATACAGTAGTCACTATCTCATCTCTGAATTTTAATTAATCAAAATTACATAAAAGTCTAGCCAAATTTCAAGTGTCCAGTAACCACACCTGGAGACGTTTGTATTGGACAGTATAGAATGGTATTTTCATCCTTTCAGAAAGTGCAATTTATAAACAGAAATTTATCCCAGTTAGAAAATTATGAGGAAATTCTGAAGATATGCCATCAGGGTTTCAAATGTTTAGACTTTCAAATGTCAACATATAAGCTTCACATAGCTGCTTTATTTCTGCTTGATTTCAGTTTGCTTGAAATCACACTTTTGTTTGCACAAGAAGAGTTTTTGGTATTAAAAAATCAAAGCACTAATGGCAGCAGCGCCCAGGTCCTGTGACATGACACCTTGCTTGACAACTGTCCTACCTCTGCGGGCCCTGTGATTTAGATCATGGCTTTGATGTTACATCATTTCATCATTCTATCTCTGCTGTTTCCCTTGCTTTCTTTCTTTTATTTTTAAATGTTCCCTTATTTCCCTTCACCCTACCCACTCCCCACCCCCATGTAAGTCTGGAAACTCAATGGATCGAAGAACATCTTTTGAGAAATTGCACAGAATATGGTAAGTTTTATTTTTTTAGGAATTATAAATCATTAAGCCCAGTGAAATTTTCCCACTTCCCCTGTTTCTAGCCCATAACTTATCTTGCATTCTTTGATAAAACAGCAAAAGTATGGCCTGTTTTCAAATTTAGAACTTCATGCTTCCTACTTCCTGTCTCAGTCCTACATATAGTAAAAATGTCACACATGAGCAGCTTCATGTATCAAATTAAATGTTTATTATGATATATAAAATGAAGAAAGAATAATTATATATTCATATTTTAGCCCATATATCCCTGTATTTACTGAAGATACTGCATGCATTTCTATGCTCTTTCCCTTAGTTCTTTGTTAGGCTTAAACAATTAAGAAATTAAGAGAAATGAGGATTCTGGGCTTTCTGTCTCCACAGGGACAAAATTATCTATGGAGCAGTTTGAAGTCAAACACTTGTGATAAATGGTGGTCACATCATGCCCCACCAAAGACCCACTAGGATGTCTCTCTTGTTCTTTATTTTTCAGGAAGGTGTTGAAAATTGTATAAATAATCCTGGAAACCTGTAGTTTTCCCACCAGTGTTTTCTTAGTACCTTGCCATGTGTTTTGGTGATATATATATATTTATATATTTGTTTGTGGGGTTCTTTTTTTATTTTGTGTATTGTGCCAGTGCCTTTGGAACTTTCTGACATTGTGTAAGCTCAAACTAAAGCCTTCAACACATTTATTTTTATAGGGCAGAAACATCCCTATTTTCCCATGCCATAAAAACTGTACACCAACACTGAGGGCCAGCACTAACCTGTTATGAAAAGAGGTAGAAAAATCTTGGTTTATACTCAAGTTTGTCTGCATTGTCTGTTGAGTTGTGTGGTTAGCTCCATGCTACTGTGTGTGTGTGTGTGTGTGTATTGTGGCTTTTGCCGTGATGGCCAATTAAATGGAGTTATGAGTGTTGAAATCTAAACAAAGTAGATTCAACAAATAAACCATTTTTGTTTGTAGTTTCCTTCCAGGATCCTTGTGGTGGGGACATTAATCAATTCTATTTTTGAATTACCATTGAGATTGTACACAGAGTGTTGGAAAGATTTTAAACAACAGAGAGTACTTGGAACATTCAATGTGATTGCATAAATTAAAAGTATGGAAAATGAGGAACTCGAGGAATTAAACACACTATAAACCTCACACTTCGATTGGCTTTATTTGAATCTTAGGCCTTTAGTATAGAATTTAATTAAACATGCCTCAAAGTTAAAGAAAATGTCAAAGAAATTCCCCCAAATTTTGCTGGAGAAAGTGACTATTGGGTATTTCAAGGTTTTCTGTGTATTGTTTAAGAATTGATTCAAATGAATCCTTTATGAAAATAAAACAGACAGAATGTTGTTCTTGAGATTAGAATGGAAATTTAGGTGAAATAATTTAAAATAATTATAGTTATACAACTGGAGAAAGATATAAAAGGAAGCAAAGCAGGTTGACTTTTCTCTAGCACCAGCCCCAAATCTGACCCACTTCCCCAACTCTTAAAATAGCACCACCTTGTCCCAAAATGCAGATAATTGGTACCAAAACACAATTAATTGCAACATTTTACAGCCCTAGAGAGTAAATTAAACTCTACAACAACTTTTGATATATTTCAAAATAACTAGAAAAGGAGAGTCTGAAGTTTCCCAACACAGAAATAATACTTACTTCAGGAGGTGGAAATGCTAATTGATCTGATTACATATTACACATGGTACACATTTATCAAATTATATTGCACAAATATATTTTAAAATTTATTTTAATTTTAAAAAATTAAAAAGGAATAATCTTCTATTTTTTAATCAAAATTTATACAAGCGCCAACTATCATCATGCTATATCTTAGGACCATGAAAAAGGTATAGACCTTGGTTAAAAGTTACTTCATGGTATAAATAAAATGTTATGATGTAAGACGGCTAGATAAACTGTTGCTACTTGGTGTTAGAATGGAGAGAAACAGTCAATCTGAGAATTTCAAAAACGTACATTTACTGGATAAATAGATTTTATTAGGCCAAGAAGGGCAAACTTCCTTTAAAAAGAAGGGGGAAATAGGCTGTAATTACTAAAGAAATAGAAGCTGAATAACATTTACACATAGACATACACATCCATACATATAATATTGTAGTAATTTTCAGATAACCACTAAACACATTGTTCACATTTATCCTTTTCCATCCAGAAAAATTAAAATGATATTTTTCATTGAATATGCTGTTTTGGTGTTACTCTGCAGAAATGGAGAAGAAAATTATGGAGAATCTCTGAATTTCTCCTTCAGAAGTATTTTTCCATATCAGTATCTGTAGGATAACCTTTGTGTCAGGCATCCTGTAAGTTTGTAAACTAAATTTTATAGGACACCTTAATAGGACCAATAAAGGGATATAAAAACAAAGCAAAGAATAAATGACTTTATTATAATCTGATAGATTTAATGGAGAAGAGGTAGAGTTTAAATAAGGTGACAAGATAGACAATGTCTAGGAAAGAAATGGAAAAAGAAGAACATGAGTAAACAAATATAAACCATGAAAGGAATTAGGAAAACTGAGATAATGACAATTCATATTCATTGAATACATGCTGGGTACTACTAAATTGTGCACTAGGGGCTTCATATTATTTAATCTAATCTGATTTAATTCATATGCTGCCCCTTGCAAGGTGGTTATTATAATACCCATCATTTTACTCATTTTACAAGTGAGAAAAAGGAAGGACCAGAGAAAGCATATAGTTTGCCCAGATTGACATAGTATAGGAATGTTGGTGACAACATTATCTGACTCCTAAATTCATTGTCTTTCTGCTAATTCCCATCCTCGATATCCTTGCAGTGGACAGAAAATCACTCACTCAATCCTGTCACCTGATGATGTCCTCCTCCCCATTTCCAGTTTATTCCTATTTTAGGAATTTTATTTACATGTTCCAAAAGAATGATTTTATAAGCTGGGTAATCAAAATGGACTTGCTGTTTTTGTTTAACCCCAGAGTCAAAAAAACTTTTGTTAGTGTTTTCCAACACCCTTCGAGCTTCTCTTGGTTACCCAGACTAATAAACCCTTGCCAGCATTTCAGACTATGCAAACAGCCAAGAGTTACATAACATTTTTAACATTTCAAGAACATCCATTCCTTTGTGTTTGCTTTGTTGTTTACATGTACAGCCATACTGGGAGGTAGTCAGGAAGGCACTACTTGACTGTCACAGATGAACGAATGGGGGAAGAGAGAGGGGAAGTCACTCACCAGTATCATTTGGATATTGAGTGTTAAAGCAGGACAAGAAGCAAAATTTTCTTACTTTAAATTCATTACTCTTCATAGATTACTCTATTTCTTTTTATTACATCCAAAACAGGTGAGATCAGAATAACTGACCTTTGTGTAATAATCTCACCTTGGCTTGTGTCTCAAGGAATTTCATTTCCTGTGATTTATTCTTTACTTCTTTATTGTCCTTGCCATCAGAGAGGTCTCTTAAGGTCTATATTTCAATACTTACTAGGTTCTTTTATGACTTTAAACATTATTAAATGTTTAAGCCTTGTTTAAGTTTTATGCAATCTCTTTGACACAGTTAATATACCTTATTAATTGTGAGAGTTTTCTTCCTCTATGACTATCACCAAATCTGACACTATTTCTCCAGCTGTTAAAATATCATAGCGTCTGTCTGTGTGCCACACAAATATTAAAAAGGAACATGGGACTGGCGCCGTGGCTCACTTGGTTAATCCTCCACCTGCGGCGCCGGCATCCCATATGGGTGCCGGGTTCTAGTCCTGGTTGCTCCTCTTCCAGGCCAGCACTCTGCTGTGGCCTGGGAGGGCAGTGGAGGATGGCCCAAGTGCTTGGAACCCTGCACCCACATGGGAGACCAGGAGGAAGCACCTGGCTCCTGGCTTCGGATCAGCATAGCTCCGGCCATTGCGGCCATTTGGGGAGTGAACCAATGGAAGGAAGACCTTTCTCTCTGTCTCTCTCTCTCACTGTCTATAACATTATCTGTCAAATAAAGAAAAATAAAATAAAGAGGAACAAATAGGGAAATAAGGAGCAAAAGTCTAGGAGAATTGATCAGCCAGGCCTTGCCATTGAGGTTTATATATCCAGTGCCAACTCTGTGCCTCATCTCCTCTCCTCAGTCTGTGTGGAGTAAAAGTTAAATTAGCCTGAATTTTGTAGAAATGGATATTGGAGAAGGTTAATGTTGAACACATGGAAATTCCCCGTAGTAACATCTTTTTGACCTTATTTCAATGAAAACAATTATCTGAAGAGGCTTTAGAAGATTTTATGTACTCATAAATTATCACAAATTAAATGCATGAAGTTGTATTCCTTAAACAAAATTTTAAAAAAAAAAGAATCTATAGAAAAGATCTGATGACCTCCTTAGCTGCTTCATCCGTGTGCCCTGTTTACTCACACCAGTGCATTTAGCTTTCTAGTTATGCTCTGGAGACAGCAGCAAATGGCCAAAACTTGTGAAGACATCAGCAGAGAATTTTCACACAAGAGCTGAGTTGGCTGAGTTGGTCATTAATTGACCAGCTGGTTAAATCTATATTTAATTCTATAACGCAGTTATATGATGAAAGGAAAAATATAAATATGAATTCTATAACTGCATCGAAGTATCCAGAATGGGAAAGATGCAATACTTAGTTCCTTTAGAATGTTATTTTTGGTTAAATTGTTATCTAAACCCATTATGGAGGCCCTGCTTAACACAGACTATGCAAAATTTATGCAAACATAGTAAACATGATAGAAGAGCCTTGACATGAGAACTTGATGAATTTAGATTAAAAAACTTGTCCTGTACTTTCTTACCATGTTAATTTTTAGAGATTATTTAAATCAATGAACTTCAGTGTTTTCATCTCTAACCTAACAACATATAGCTTCAAAGAGCACTTGCACAAGGAAATAGGATTATAGTTGAATATGCTTTAGAAATATGTGTTATTCACTTAAAATGCATTATGAATGTCTTCCAGGTCATTCCATATTCTTCTATCTACATGATTCTACTTATTAACTACCAAAATTTCTTGGAAAGAAAAAACTTGTAATGTATTTTTTAATCCTCTTTAATGGAAATTTAAGGACCTTTGCTTATTTATTCATTGCTATTATAGAGCGAAGCATGATAAACATCCTTACAGTTAAATATTGATTTTGTTCTTATATTTATAGAAATTGAATGTTTGATTAAATGGGAGGCAAATTTATAAGGGAGTAGGAATCTATCTGCTTTTTTGTTCTTACCTTCAGTTTTTCCTTAACACAAAAGCATACAGTAAATGAAACATTTGTTATGAAAGGCAAGAATCATATTTTGAACTCTTGATTTCTAAAACCACTAGTGTTACATCTTAATGACAGACCCCTCCCAATTGGTCCTGTTTTGTAAAGTAATGCATTCTGTGTCTGGGAGGCTTCCATTGTTTTCTAATACACTGTCAAATCTTCTAGGGATGATTTCTAGTCTCTGGTCAAATGATTTCAATTTTCTTTCTATTATATGTAACATCTAATGTGAAATCTCTACATACTCCACCACTCACCCTGACTGTAACCTGCAAGTCACCCTCTCCACCCAATGTAATGCTATGAACAATACAGATGTCAGATTTGGGAGATACCGACCTAGTCTAACCATAGAGAAATGTTAAATGAAGAGCAGGGCAGTGTCAAGTCTACTTGTGCAGTGCCTTCAGCTGCCCAGGTCTGATACATCTGGGCTGGACTTCAGCTCTGTTTAGAATTGAGTCATGACACTCTTATTTGAGCACTCTGAACATTGCTATTTGGGCTTTAGGCACAGAAGAGTGTATAAGCTATCTTGGAAAGAGTCTTGGAGTCTCAGAAAAGGTACCTCTAAAGTCGCTGCTAGGTTTGTTCACCATGAATAATACCAGTGGGGAAAATCGAGCTATTGGTCTGGGATATACTCATATGCTACATTTATATTATTGCTCTTCGATACCATCATGCTGTTCTTAGATCATTTACTCATCAACATATATTAATTTTTAATATGTCTCTGCTTATGTGTTACGCCTTATGAAAGGCAGCCTCTCTAACCTTACTTTCATTGCTATTGGTACTAATTTCTACCACAACAAAGTAGAGACAATTCTAGAGTATTCACAAATTCAATTACATTTATACTAATGTAGTTGTAGTGTAGGAAGACCTCCATGGAATTTATCAAATCCTCAATTATGTAAACATCCATCATCATGAAACAGATGCCTGCTTTACATCATACTATACAAGCAGATTGGGAACTGTGAGAGAAAGTTTTGGTTTTATAACTATACTCTCATGAATTTACCTTGAGGAAGAATCTGTACATATTTTTTTTTCTGGTTGAATGCCATGCATTTTTTGCCTCTGATCACAGGTATATTAATATAGATGAAATTCAGTGGAAAATTCTTTTAGCACCTTAATATCCATAGAGAAAGCTGACTTGTGAAAATAGTTTATAAGCTGGTCATTGGGCTTCCCTGTTATCTCTATTGCTTTACCAGCAAATACATAAAGTGAGTCTGGTCAGTGATGAACTGTTTTCTCCTCTTCTGTTATAGACCTGAAACCCATCTCATTTATCATTTCATTGTTGGCAGATATGGCTATCCATCTTCTTTTATTGAAACTGTTTCTGGCGATAGTTTGCTTGAGAAAACAATTTTAGTTTCCCTGCAGCATGATGTAAATCGATTGGTGTCAATATATCAGACCACACAGCCTAATTTAGGTCTGACAATGTGTCTTATATTTTCCTGTGGTAGCATCATTAGCACTTAAGTTCTGTATGTGAATTGTCTACAGGTTTTTTGGTCATAGATCATCTGATGAAACCCTGGGGGTTCCTAAGAAATGTTGTGTAACTACTTTGTAGACAGTCTCTAGTGGGACATGTCGCTTTTGTGCTACATATGCCTGAAGCAAAAGTTTCAATAGCATTTCCCAAAGCTCTATTCTTCTTTTTAAAAAATGATTACTGGGGCTGGTGCTGTGGTGCAGTGGGTTAATGCCCTGGCCTGAAGCGCCGGCATCCCATATGGGCGCCGGTTTGAGACCCGGCTGCTCCACTTCCAATCCAGCTCTCTGCTATGGCCTGGGAAAGCAGTAGAAGATGGCCCAAGTGCTTGGGCTCCTGCACCTACGTGGGAGACCCGGAAGATGCTTCTGGCTCCTGACTTCGGATCGGCGCAGCCGTTGTGGGCAACTGGGAGTGAACCAGTGGCTGGAAGACCTCTCTTTCTTTGCCTCTTCTCTCTCTGTGTAACTCTGACTTTCAAACAAATAAATAAATCTTTAAAAAATGATTATTTATTTGTTTGAAAGGCAGAGAGAGAGAGAGAGAAAGAAAGAAACCGAAAGATCTTCCATCCACTGATTTATTCCCCAAATGCCCACAACAGCCTGCAACAGTAACATTTGCAGAAGTGGAGTGGCCCATATTCAAATCAGGCATTCTGATATGGGATGCAGGCATCTCAAGCAGTGGCTGCACTGGCCATGCCACAATGCCTGCCCTGCAACATAATGTCCTCATGAACATGAAACCTTGGGTTTGTGCTAGTGGCTCCAGAGGCCTCAGCTGGAGACCATCTTGGGACCTCTGTGTGACAAGTTGATAACCCAGTCATACCCATGTGTTCAAGCACAACTGAGTTCTTTCATTCCATAAAGATTACTACTATAATATAAGTACCTACTATGGAATATACATTTTGTTTTCTATTGGAGGAGACATAGATAAGAAGACATAGTCCCTAATCTTGGGAAGTATATGAGGAGAGGTATGAGCCAAAATCACTGCTTTGGGCATAGGACCAACATGGATCTAAGTTGATTCATTCTTCTTGTGAAAGTTAACTGCGTAAGGAACAGAACAAAGGCTCCACTGGCTTTCTGAATATAAATCATAAAGTGGCACAGAGTACGCAAGGGGAAGAGTGAAGGCCTAAGCTAGAGACCCACCCACTAACTAGCTGGGGAATCTGACCCTACAGGAAAGAACACACAAAAAGAGCCCCAGAAAGAGGGTTGGAAGACTTGACAGACTGAGGCACGGATTATTGTGCAGATCTCCAGTAACAGAGTAGGAAAGTACAAAAGAGGTAATTAAGGAGATATTGTGTTTTCAGGTTTTGAATTTACACAAGGGCCATCTACTCCTACATGGCAGATGAGAGCAGAGGGCAAGCTAGGAGAATCCAGAGATGAGAGGAATGTTTGCAGGATCAGTAGCTACTGCAATCACCCACACATTAGATGATAATGACAAAAACTTGGGTAGCAAAATAGAAGTGAATAAGAAACAAGGTTCATTAACCAAATAAGTTTACCATTTACTAGGACTTTTTTATTTGGCAGGCAGAGTTGGACAGTGAGAGAGAGAAAGGTCTTCCTTCTGTTGGTTCACCACTCAAATGGCTGCCACGGCTGGCGCACTGCGCCGATCCAAAGCCAGGAGCCAGGTGCTTCCTCCTGGTCTCCCATGGGGGGTGCAGGGGCCCAAGCACTTGGGCCGTCTTCTACTGCTTTCCCAGGCCACAGCAGAGAGCTGGACTTGAAGAGGAGCAATCAGGACTAGAACCGTCGCCCATATGGGATGCCGGTGCCACAGGTGGAGGATTAGCCAAGTGAGCCACCGCGCCGGCCCCCTACTAGGACATTTTTAAACCAAGTTTACTAGAAGACTTGACAGCAGAAAAGTAAGACATCAAGCCCTCTCACTCAGGAATTGAAAGAGTAATATAACAGCATTATTTTGTAGTATCACATTGATTTTTTGAAGATACTTGAACTTGAATTATCAAAATATGACCTGAATATTATATTAACATACAAAACTATAGTTGAGTAAAGCAAAAAGATACAGGAATATTTGTGTGTGTGTATGTATGTAGCATTACAGCATTTGACAAAGCATTTTGCAACTCTCAATCTAGTTACCTTATTGAATTAAATAGCATCAAAAAGAATTAAGTGGGTAAACAGAATCTTATCAACAGTTTAGGGGCTAACTGTTTGCCTGTCTTTATAGATTTATTTTATGTATCTAAGAAAATATAATAGAACTTAAGTTGATAAAGATTGGGCTTATTATTATGTCTAAACTTAATTTCCACTATAAGTATAGTCATTTATCAATTATTGCTAGTTATTAGGTTACCTAGTAGCTAGCTCAATATCATTCCCCAGTCATCTATTTCTCATTTTCTGCTTCTCATTCTAAAGCCATATATTTCATTACATGTATTCATCTGCATTCCTTCCTGAAACACTTGTTCAGCTACATATTGCATTACATATATTAATCAGCATCCCTTCATGAAACACTTGTTCATAAAAGAAAGCCATTTTTATACTGATGACAAACTGTGGATGCAGCTTTCCCTCTTCCATAATTTGTACTAGTATTTAAAGGCAGACACTGCAATAGGTAATTTAAAACAGCTAGAAATTGGACATATTTTTCTAAATTGCATTCATCCATAAACAAGGATGTATTTGTGTATGTCTACAGATATCCTGCTTCATTTTTCATATGTGTTTGATAGTTACTGGACTGCATGTCCAGATTGGGCAAAATCCCATGTCCTCTGCATTGTGCATGACATTTTGATGACTGTTATTTTTGCTGTTTTCAATGACCAGGATCTTAGAACAATGGGAGCAAAAAGCAGACTGGCTTAAATACACCCATTATACCTGTAATTTCAAACAACAGAGATCATTGCTAAAATAGACTGTGGAAGTTATTGCAAATTTTGAACACAATCTCTAGACTGCTGTCTCATTTCTGGGAAAAAAAAAAAAAGTTCAGCTATCCATTGTTTATCTCAAGTCATGCAGATCTTACTTTGATAGTAAAGGTTTTTTAGTCTGTTTCATCAGCAATAAAAAACATTACCCAGTGAGTATGGCAAACATACTACAAAGGGTAATAAGCAGCACCCAATAACAAATTCTCCCAGAAAGTCTAGTTAGATAAGGGCGAAACATTTAAGTTTTAACTGATTTTCAGTAGTACTGGTGCTGGTGGTTTTGGAGAGCACAGTTAGAAAACTACTGCCTTAGACTAACCAATGCTCTCCACTCTCTCCACTGATGGGTGTCAATGGCACACCCTATGTCACAGATGAGAAAGTCTGCTCTCCTATTATTGCAACACAATTTTGCAACCATCAGTGGAGTTGCACGATACTGAGAGTCAATTGCGTTTGTATCCATAGCTGTTCATTATTGAATGTAGTGTACTTACATAATTTATTAAAATATTATACAAGCTAGGCTGGCGCCGCGGCTTACTAGGTAATCCTCCGCCTTGCGGTGCCAGCACACCGGGTTCTAGTCCCGGTCAGGGCGCCGAATTCTACCCCAGTTGCCTCTCTTCCAGGCCAGCTCTCTGCTGTGGCCAGGGAGTGCAGTGGAGGATGGCCCAGGTGCTTGGGCCCTGCACCCCATGGGAGACCAGGAGAAGTACCTGGCTCCTGCCATTGGATCAGTGCAGTGCGCCGGCCGCAGTGTGCCGGCCGCGGCAGCCATTGGAGGGTGAACCAACGGCAAAGGAAGACCTTTCTCTCTGTCTCTCTCTCTCACTGTCCACTCTGCCTGTCAGGAAAAAAAAATATTATACAAGCTGTTGAAATTTGAATATGAGATGAGAAAGACTTCTATGAAAACTAAGCTGTATTCTTAAAAAGACTGGATAAAGATATATTGAAAACAGCTATAAAATAAATCTGAATAACACTTGCATTGGGAAAGTGGGCTTCTAATGTTTTCTAAATTAATCATTTATTTTTTTTCATTATCTCAGTTGCTCCAGTTCATGAACAGTGTCCCTAAATCAAAACTGAACATGCGCTGGCGCTGCGGCTCAGTAGGCTAATCCTCTGCCTGAGGTGCCTGCACCTCCGGGTTGGGGCGCCGGATTCTGTCCCGGTTGCGCCTCTTCCAGTTCAGCTCTCTGCTGTGGCCCGGGAGGGCAGTGGAGGATGGCCCAAGTGCTTGGGCCCTGCACCCGCATGGGAGACCAGGAGGAGGCACCTGGCTCCTGGCTTCAGATCGGTGCAGCATGCTGGCCATAGCAGCCATTTGGGGGGTGATCCAATGGAGGGAAGACCTTTCACTCTCTTTCTCTCTCACTGTCTAACTCTGCCTGTCAAAAAAAAAAAAAAAAAAAAAAAAAAAAAAACTGAACATGCAGTGTGGGCACATCACTACTTTGATTTTGTGTCCTATACGTTTTACAACCTAGCCTTAAAATTCTATTGATTTGCAAACATTTGCCCCAAATGTTAAGAAGCCATTTGGAGCTTAAAATAGAATTTGAAACCCCAAAACCAAGAATGTGCTAATATTGCATCTCCCCAATTTTGTCTCTCTTCTAGAGTTTTTGTTTGTTTTAGTGTAAATCTGTCTCTTTGCCATTCCTTTAACTAAGTTTTATCTTGGAAGTTATAGCTCATCTTTATAGTTTAATATGAGTTTTTGTAATCTCTTTGTTTTTCAGTGTCTTAATCAAGATTGACACCTTTGTATCATGTATGCATTTTATCAGAATTTCATCAGTTTGCTCAAATTACTGATTAAACATGCCTTAAAGAATGGAGAGTAAGACAAACTAACACTGTTCTAACAATCAGTGCACCTAGAATATAGCGGTTTACTTGGTTATGAACTGCACCTTTCTCTATCTTACCCATAGATAAGACTACTTATCCATGATGCTATCCGTGAAATACTACTACTTGCCTTACTTAGACCAAGAAACTTTGTTTAAAGCAAGTTGTTGATCTTAAATCTAGTAAACCCCTTTTAAAAACAAGTAAATGATCTTGACATGACAATGATTTACTAGTTTATACATGGAATTCTTCACACCACATTGTCAAAAGAAAAATCTGCCATCTGAAAAATGAGCAAAGAATTTAGGTTGTTTTTATAGGGGAAATAAAAATAATTGATAAATATATACAAAAAATCTAATACTTGACAAATATGTGACACAAATTTACTGTTATTAATAAGCAAGTATAATTCAAAAAGCAAATAATAACATCTTCAAATAGGTTAGTTATTTAAATAATAATATATAAATTTAGAAAAAAATAAGAAAATAGGTGATTTCATATACTGTTTATAAAAGTCTGAATGCCAATTAGTTTTTTGGAGTTGAACTTGTTAGAATGTGACAAAAGCCTCAAAAACTTCTCTCACTTTGCAGTCATTCAACTGTTAGGAATTTAAACCTAAAAAAGCAAACATGCTGATATTCCTCCGTGTGCAAAATTATCAATTGCATCACAGGATTGCCAAATGTAGAACACAATCTGAATGCCAAAGCTGTGGATCTCTTTAAGATATCAGGACATAGCTACTTATAAAATATTATTCAAAATTAAAAATCAGATTTTAGATCACAACACTTTATTTTTTGAAATGGCACCCACATTTGACCAACACATTTTATATGTGTTTGTGCATAGTTGTGTTTACATATATAAAATATATTTATGGTATCAACTGTACTATGTTTATATGTGTATAGAACTAAAATAACATTTCATAATGTAACTCCTTATGTGTCCAATACAGTCTAATATTTTCTGATCAGTTCTATAATACTCAGTTCTCTCCTAAAAGTTAGTTGCATCTCTCTAAATTGACATCCTACTAAGCAATGCATTGAGATTAGAAACAATGTTATTTTATAAGAAACGTAGAATATTAATAATTGATGAAAATACAGCATGTTACCCATAATAAGCCATAATAACATGCACAATATAGTTTCATTTGTAAAAAGTAAAATTAACAAATAACAGGTATTTTGCATAAAAAGGAGGAAGATATTTTTAGTATGTAAATAGTAGCTGAAATAATTTTTTATTTTTCTGTATTTTCCTCATTTTTACTAATACTCATATAGAATTTTTATTATAGTAAAATATTTTTAACTAAAGAAATGATAATATGTGGTTTCTCAATCCACACATGGAGCTAGTTATCAGAACTTAAATGTATATGTTCATAACCTATTTTACTTACATAAAATTAGATTTTTTTCCATGTTCAACATTAAGTGTATGCTCTCCAAAATGAACTTGTAAGGGAATAGCAAGTGTTACAAAATTTAAAATTTGTAAAAAAGTAAGAGATACTGATAATTCTTGAGTCATATCTATAAGCTCCTTTACAGCCCTCTTCTAAAAATCTGCCCCTTTATTTCTCCTCCATCTGTTCACTGTCCTGAAACTTGGACTGCTGTGTATCACAGGGCAGTAATAAAAAAGTGGGCTTAGTCACCCAAATACGTTTAGCTTCTCTCTACTTCCATTGCAAAGATCTGCAGGAGAGAAATGTGGGAAGCCGCTTCCATCTCCCTAGTGCTGCAAGCCTGCAGACTGGGGTTAAGGGCCTGGCGTTTGGACTCATGTTTACTTCTCTGGGCTCCCTACTGTCAATTTTCCATTACCACTTTAAGACCAAGAGTGATTTTTTGGTATCAGGTAAAATTTATAAATACTGATAGTTCACTAAGAAAAGTAAAAAAAAAAAAGCACAGAGGCTGTTGTTTTTGGTTTGCAATTCTTCCCCTTCCCCTTCCCCCCAAATTATAGCATTCTCTACAAACCTTGGGGATAGGAAGGGAATGGTTTGGTGGAGGTGACGTTTCATTGTGACACATTTCATACTCTCTTCATTGCATGGTCTTGTATTTTAGAATAGGAAGATGCTGTGTATTCACTCAGATGCCAGCTCAAATCTCAGGCTTATTTTGTCCTGAAATTATGTGCTTCTTATTCCACCATGTTGTCCATTATCTAAATATTACATAATCTCATATGATTGAGTTTCTGTTTTGTTCTGATTGTCTGTATTTGTCTTTCTCTATACATTTCTGTTCCCACTTTAGTTTGCCTTAGAATCTGACAAACAATTTAAATCACCTAACATTGGTAGTCATGTGGTTAAAAATTGATATGGATACAAATTAGTGAATTACCATAAGCAATTTGGTTAAAAATGCTATTATGTAGAGTTTTTTGCCCCTTTGTTTTCTAGAGTTAAGATTCAGGACTTAGCTATAAAAATTTCTTATATTTGTCAACTTGAAGAAAACTGATACTACAGCTTCCAAGGAAATACCCTGAACTGGCCGAGATGAAAATTCAGTACATATACCCAATAAAGGAAGGGATCAGTGCTCTAACAGAGGGAGCAACCGATACATGTAGGGTTTACAAAATGGGTTTCTTGTTCACTGGAATAGGGCCCATGTATTTTTTCTTTCCAGTGTGTAAAGAAGGCAGAATGTGCTCATGGTTTGCAAAGAGAACCAAGTGATGTTCACTTTCAAATCTGGATGACCAATTGGGCATCCATTTAACCTTGTGGAGCACTTAAGTTCTTGTTACTGTTGTAGCTAAATCCAATTCCTAATGGTCTCAGCACACAAAGCAAATATTCTTCTTGCCTATTAGATAAATTAATAGAACACAAAAACTTTTAGTGTTTGACTGTGTTAAAAGGTATATGTATGTTTTCCCATTTCCGCTTACTGTATTTGTTGCTGTTGCTGCTGTTGTTGTTGTTGTTGTTGTTGTTATCTCAAAACCCCTGGGTTTACTGTAGCCCTGAATTTCTCTGTGTGCTTCTAAGAAAGCCTGTTTTTAACCATGTTCTAGGACAAGATTGTCCAGATAAACATGTATCGTATCTCATTTTTTATTGATTAGGCCAACTATTAGTAACTCTGAGGATTTGAGGATATTTGAAAATCAAAGATTAAAAAAGCAGAAAGAGAATCGTGGCTTTTTAAAAATTAAATTTACAAAGATAACAACAGTTTCCACAGTTCAAATTTAAAGAGACCTCCAATGGCTTCTTATTTTAATGTAACAGTTTCAGTCGTCTCATAATGATGAACCAAATCACAATAATCTGTAGTTTTAACAGAAACAATTTCCTGTTTTTACACAAATGGCATTAAAAAGAATAAGACCTTTTTTAATGATAAATTATTCAAGTGAAGAACATATGTATGTATATATACACACATATATTTGTATATGTATATATACATATAGAGAGAGAGGGAGAGAGAGAGAGATGCATGCATTTATGTATGTAGCAGACACTAGACACTAAGAAATTATGTAATCTTAAAGTGTGAAAAAGTATTTCTATTACAACACCACTTGATTAATGTATTGCCCAGGTTTGGAGTAGAAAAGTAGTATAATTTTTACTATCAATTTATGAGCCACTTTCTGGTCTTCTCAGAGTGGATAGTAACTTTAAGTTTGAGTGTCCTAATGAAGAAATCATATATTGACAGTATTGATAATAATAATAATAATATAATAAGGTATTAATCAATATAAATGGGATACACAGACTGTTCTAAGAATAGCTTTAGACAATTTACTTTTATCAGTCTTCAGAATAGGCTTTTTAAAAACACCCAATTATCCTCATCTTATGGATAAAACAGGCACAAAATTAAAGGCAGTGTCATAGTTTATTTAGGGCACTATAATAGAATACCACAGAATAAGTGGCTTTAAACAAGAGAACTTCCATTTTCACAAGTCTGGAAAAGAACTGTGTGAGCCCAAGGTGAAGATGCTGCAGATTCTGTCTGGGGAGCACCTGCCTCCTGGTTTGTAGATTACACAGACTCATCATGTTGTCCCATGGTGGAAAGGCCGATCAAGCTCCCTCAAGCCTCTTTTACAAGGCTGCAATCCCATTCATGACCTAATTACCCCCACAAAAAAAGCCCCATCTCCTGACACCTTCACTTTGGTGATTAAGTAGAAGAATTTGAGGGGGACACAAACATTCAGACCTAGTGGGCAGGGAGTGCAAATCTTTCTTAGAATAGAAGAGCTGTCTTTAACAAGCAGCTTTTACTTGAATCATTTTCCTCCTACAAAGTGACGAAGGCACAGCCTAAAGGGAAATGACTTTGTTAAACTTTGGCACCTTATATTACCAGACAGATGCCCAAAGCTGAGTTGTAAACCCTTTCTCACAATTATGAGGAAATGGTCCTTGATTTTCATTGCTACCATTCAAGTCAGCAAATGGGCCCTTATCAACAGTTGTACAGTGTATAAAACAAGTCTGATCATGGAATTATTAATCATTTCTTAAAATTAATCTTATTTTGAGAAATGTAACTCTTGGGATCTAAATGTTTGTGGTCTTCCCTGTGCCACCACCCTGCAAATTTTTACGTTACATTCTAAACTTCCAGGTGATGGTATTAGGCAGTGGGGCTTCTGGGAGATTATTAGATCCTGAGTGTGCAGGCCTCGTGAGTGGGATAAATGCCATTGTAAAATAGGCCTCAGACAGCTCAGCCCCTTCTACTGTGTGAGGACACCAAGAGAATACACCATCTGTGAACTAGGAGGAGAGCCCTCAGAAGATGCCAAGTATTCCAGCATCGTAGTGTTGGACTTTCTGGCTGTCAGACTACAAGAAATAAATTTCCATCATTTATAAGCCAATTGTATGATTTGTTTTTATAGCAGCCCAGGTGAGCCAAGACAATGAAAACAAATGATGAGCTTTCTCCCAGAACTGCCCACCCCTTTAACAAACTCTTAGCCACATTAGGTAGCAAAATAAAAACTATTGCCATGACTGTAATTTGGTCCTAACACATATTTCTCAAAAAATGCATTGCTATTCTTTCATTGTTTTATCCTCTATAAGTAAAAGATCAATTAAATAAGTAGACCATCTATTTTTGTGGAAAATAGAAATTAAGAAATGAAACAGAAACCACCTATCAATAACCTATATTCCAATTAAAAATTTCAGATTTTTTATTGTTCTAGAATACTTGTAATGAACAGAAACAGCATTGACTTTCAAGAATTCCCAAAATGAAATGTGTGGTCTCTATGTTAACACAACTCAAGAAATCAGAATATATTGGATTTTCCTGGGATTAAGGTTCAAAAAAGTCAGGTGGGAGAGACCAGACAAGGTCAACAATTTGAGATAGGAGAAAACAGGCTTTTATCTTTAGTGTATACATCTTTAGGTGGTACATTTTTTCTGTATTAACAAAGTAAGAAAAGGGGCAAACACAATCTTGATTTTCCACAAAGCACACCTCAAAAATGGATTTTCTCTAATTAATTCATGCTTTCCACATTTCTGGATGTTTATAAATGCAACACATCATTGAATAAAAATGCATTCACATTGCTATCTTTCAGAGCAGCTTACTAAATTTTGTTGTTAACATGCTTATAACCAGTTGGGAACCTGGGTGTTGCCTCATTGCTAAGCCTCAATTGAACGTTTATGGACATGTTTTATGATTTGCTAATCTGTGCTGTGAACCCATCAGTCTGTTTGCAGTGGGGAGAAAGAAGGTGGGAGGACTGGGTGGGGGTCATTTTGTTTGATGTGTCAGTGGAGGGAGGGGATGGGGAGGAAGATCGGTCATGACATTGATCTAAGATGTACTTAAAGGGTTCAGATTTGACCCTTGCATAAAAATCAGTGGCAATAAATAGATGCTACTAGGAGATTTTCAGTGATCATACTTTATTTTCTTATTTTATATTTTTTCCTCAGGGGAAATCTCTCACATCAAAGAGATTAACAAGCCTTGTTCAGTCTTACTAAAAGGATCATCTTGTAGCATGGAAGCAGACTGGAGTTGTTGCACATACTTTGTAGCTCCTTGTTGCTACCTGGAGCAGAGGACATTAGACCAAGATGTTGCATGAGCAAAGGACCTGAATCGTTACTTTTCTGTGTGTACATTAAGGCATTGCCATCTCCAAAGGACTCCTCCATCTCAATGCCTCCATTTCGATGTGTTGTCTGCTTTCTTCCTCCTTCTACTAAGCTGGGTCTGTGTCTTTTCTGTTTTAAAGAGTTCAAGTGAAGTAAGACCCTTTTTTTGTTTTTGTTTTGTTTTTGCCTCTCTCTTCTCTTAAAGCTTCTACTAGACACACAGTTCACTGAAATTCAGTCACAAACTGGAAGAATTATAAAAGAAAAAAGTATATATCAATAAGTATACATATGGCTTCACATTTATTAAACAATAAATTAGCACAGAAAGTTTCATTTCACCAATGTAGTCACAGTCACAACAAGCTCATGTCTTTGTCTGTTGTCTGGACATTCTCAGTTAATGTTTCTGGCATTTATTTTTATACCATATTTAAACAAAAAACACCTTTTACTCCAAATGTATTAAAGTTGATTCTTTCTCTGTAAATTTGTGTATGTTTATATTGTTGTTTTATCTTTCATTAAAAGATGCAGAATCTCATTGCTTTTGTAACTTTGACTTCCATAGTAACTGAAACAAAAATGATGAGAATGCATTCACAACCATAGAATTGCAATTTAGGGGACTGCCCTGAAACTTATTTCAAGGTTTCAAGACAAACTTGGACTAACAACCAGGAACAAGCTGAAAGTATTTGGGGTCTAGCCTGGGACCAAGTAGATACTTTTTCTTCCATGAAAATATAACACAAATTGACCTTACACATTTTCAGAGCTGTTTAATGAAGACTATGAACATGTGTGTTGCGCTAATGAATATCTGGGTTAGAATTAGCTTTAGCATGATTTCCCAGCTTAGGTTGGTGCCTCTCACCTCTCTGGTAGTTAAAGATTTCTTTGAAAATGTGATATGTTCACTAATATTTAATGAGTGTTTACCTAGTGCCCACCACTGTCTTACAGTCTTTATATGCTCAAAAAATCCTTACATTTAATCCTCACAGCAGTCCTAAAAATAATTTCTGCAATGTTGAAAAAATTGGAGCATACAGAGATTAAGTAACTTGGTTGAAATCACATAGCCAAGTAGTGAATTGAGGTTATAAGGGAAGAAAGAAATATTGTTCTTCTGTCTTTCTAGACTTCCAGCAGGAGCTCTGTAACAAATGATAGTTTAACACGAGAAAAAAGCATACAGAGTTATTTAATAGAAGTTTTACATCACACAGGAGCCTTCATAAGAAAATGAAGACCTGAAAAAAATGATTAAACTGAAGTATACTTATACTACGTTTGACAAATAATGAGGAGTTGTGGAAGAAAAGAATGGAGCAAGATAGTAAATTGGAGAAAGCTTGGGGTGGCAGGGGCTCGTGTTCATTCAGGTTCCCCTCAGTGTCTCTCCAACTTCAGAGATAAGGATGTTCCTTTGCTCTGCATCTAGGGAGAACAATTCTCACATTGGGTTTTTGTGACCTGATTTGGGAAGACATCAAAATGTCTTCCTGCACCTGGCCTTTCCTAAATTCCTTCAGCATAAAACATTCCATATTCCAAGGTGCTGTGTTTTGATGGCCTCTTCAAAACCCTGCCAGCATGCAAATCCACAGTCTGACTACAGGCTCCATTATACTACACCATCTGCTGTACCACACACTTCTGTTGGTCAAACTCATGGGAAAATCCACAGGTAGTCTGATATAGGAAACATTTGTACTGAAATTTAGGACATTCACAGACAAACCTCTGGAGCTCATCCATGGGCCTCAGGTAAGAAACCTGACCCACTTAAGGGATTGGTTTGACACAAAGCATTGCCAGGAGATGGGCCTGACCTGTTTGCCTTTATATGCACCAAGGTATTGCTGAATTGTGTTATTTTTAAAAAAATCACATTGTCATTGCCTATCAGTTACCTCAGTAAATAAAAATCCTGGAGTATTTTCCCAACATTGGTAAATCCATAGCCTTTTAATTGGCTAACAAAACTGGTAAAAAATGGAAGAGACCAGATTAGAGGAATTTGTATATAGGCTGTAGTCTAAACACTGTAAATTATTTTGAAAATAGAAAAGTTGATGTAGGTTTTTAAGAAGACTGCATAAGACATGGCAGGATGTCAGGCTTCCAAGTGTGGAAATAAAAATGGGTGAAGTTGAGAAAAGAAAAGATTGTTGTTTAGAGATGTGCCCAATGCCACACTGAGGAAAATGGAGACAATCACAAGACTGAACCAAATTCCCATGGTCTGAGCAAAAGATAGGTCAAGCCCTCAGATTATCTTACACAGATGCCAACACCCGAGGAGAGGACACTCTGCTGGAATCTTTGGAAAATCCAAAGAAATAATTTCCAGAACCAAATGATCTTTGCTGGCCTTAAGAAGAGAAGGGAAGGACAGACTTGATAGCATATCTCAAAAAAACCCACTAATAAGTAGTAGTTGGCCACTGTCTTATTTATATAAAACAGGAATTGTCACGATGTTTTTAATGTGCACTATATTTTAATTCTCATATACCAGACTTCATATTGTGAATGGCTCACAGAATATTTTTGTTGGACAGTCCTGATTTACATAAGCTTGCCTCGTGTGATTAAATAAATGATTTGGTTTATTGACATTTTGATCATAATTCCCAGTTTAGTTAATGCTCTCACTGTTTCCCCTTCTAAAGATGCAATTGAACTTAACTAATAATGCTCAACTTTTCTCAAAAAATGTTGACTGCCATCTCAAAACCTGTTGGGGGATTGGATTTATATTTAATTACTGGCAAAATTTCTTTACGGTCTCATCGCTTCTCAGCCTTATGGCTAAGATCAAGTGTAGCAACTTTACTGTCTCAGAACAGACCAAGACTGACTTGTGTGCTGATTCGTGTTGTTTAGCCTGTTAAAAGAAAAAGCTGAATATAAGTAGCAGCGTCTAGTTCATATTTCCAATCTTAGCTATGTCAATCTCATTAGAATTCCTGTATCTAAATGCTGAATTTTACTTATTTAAAAGCATTTTAGTGCAGTTTATGTATATCAAGTAAAGAATATTTAACATTTCCGACATTTTATATGTGATCTTTATATCACATATAAAGGTGCTTTGAAAGTCATCGTGACCATGTAGAGTAACAAGTTAAATTCCACTTTTGAATTCTTTACTATCTTAAACTCAGTTATAATTCAAGATTGTCAAGATTGTCTATACATAACTATTTGGAAACTCATAAGTCTATTTGTGTTTAGTAATGGTGCCTTGGCCAACTCGTTAGAAGGAATAAAATAGAGGAGATACACTGTCAGCACAAACTTCTAAATTATGAGATTACAGGATTTAAGGTAGTTACAAACAAAATTGCAGACCAAAGAAAAAGCATACAAATTAATAGACTTTCTCCCTTTAAGATATTAATTCATCACAGTCTGGAACAATAAGTACTGAAGCTGGCTTAAAATTCTAGTTCATAAAAATATTACTTGCAGGAAAAAATTAATCCTATTAGAAAAATATAAGATATAAACAGGAAGACTTATATAGATATGATTAGCTATTTCTGTGCCTGTCTTTCATAAATTGTCAATTCTTCAAAGTCACCGTTAATGGCAATTCCAAATCAGGGATTCAAGCAGAAACAACAGGAAAAAGGACAATAAAGAATGGCACAGAAGGGAAACACTCAGCAAGTATCCCTGTTTCAGAAACTACTAGAGAAAAGGTTACTCAATTTCTGGGTTCATGTACATAAAAACTTTAAGGGCCTAGTAACTCCATGTAATGTGGTCTAATAAAAACTCAAATACCAAACAGTGGTGTTTAAAAAAAATCACATAGAAAAGTTCTGGAGTTACTTAGATTTAGCTTTACTTTAGATTTCATTGGCAGCTGCCTCCTACTTCATCTGAGGACAATTTGATTTATAGGCCTAGAAAAAAATCTCTCAATTTGCAACTGTGTAAAATTATTTCTAAATTTTTTTCTACTTTATGAGCATCTTGAAAGTTGTGATCCAGTGACCTAGAGTGTCTATACTCACATTGCAAAAGTATTTAATTTATTATTTAAATTTTATTTACCCAACTTTCCCCTTTACAATGTTACAATAATAGTATCTGTGAATCTGCAAAGGATTTTGTGCTTGAATCAGAATAACAGAAATGCATCCAACAACCTTATCTAAACTGACAGGTGCCAAAGAAATAAATGAAGGCAGAAACTCTGTCTTCATTATGATAGGTGTGTGACTTGATCTTGGTGTCCGGACTTGCACCACCATTCATTGTTCTCCTGGTTGAGTGTTCACTTCTCTTTGTATGAGAGTTTATAAATAATTTTGGTCTATTTAAAGAAGCAAGTCTTGGCTACTAGCGTGATTTTAGTCTATGCATTTTGTTCCACTCACTGATAATCTCTACACTCAGGATTTTGTGTTCTTTCATACATATTTGGAAAAGCTCATTGATTATCCAGTGGTTTTTCTTTTGCACATGACCACCTCTTTGCATATTTCAACAACCCTGGAAAACATTTAAAAGGATGTAACTACTAGCACTAAGTCATTTTAATACAGTGAAGATTTTAAGGAATATAAAGATTGGAGAGGAATTGAACTCATGTACCTCATAGAGCTATCTCGTGCATTTTTGTGTGACCATGCATTTGTAGCCTTTTATTGTGAATTTTGAATCCCAGGACTCACTTTTTAAAAGACATTAAATAATGCATCAAACATAAGATTTTGTTATTTTTAAATTAAGTTAAATAAAAAAACATTTATTCTCTTGGATATTTGCAAGCATTCCCCCTGGAGCTGAAACATAATGCGTTTATAACTGCATTTTCAAAAAGGTCATTAGTGACTGTGTAGACATGAATACTTCATTGGGTCATAAATCTTGATGGATTTATTAGGTTATAGGACCTTAATCACTTCACACTTGTTTGAAAATCTAATAAATTAGAGTGTGCTTGATATCTGTTTAAAGGTTAATGAAATCTAACTCTGTTATGGGTTGAACAGATTAAGATAGTGAATGTGAATCACTAAGCATATTACTTGGTACATAATTGAAAAAAAAAATATATATATATATATAAATGTTTCTCTTACCATCCTCATCGTGAAACTACGAGAAAAGTGTCCAAATGCCCCTCCTAACTTGGGTACAATAAAGGATGATGTTCAGGATGTCAGGATAGAGGAGAGACAAGGAGAGCAATCAGTTTCAGTGATGATGCATTGGGAAGTAATCAGATAGGGTCAACAAAGCATAAAGGATCAAAAGGAAGACATTTCACTAAGTCTAGGAAATTGTATCCTGAATATGTGTATTCTTCAAACTGCATATCTGGAAAATAGAATTAGGAGGGTTTTTGAAAGGACCTGTAGCCTTGGCTGTGTATAAACTGGAAAATCTTACGGGAACGTAGTCAATATGAGCTGGAAGTGAGGGATGAATAGATGGACTTGAGTGGTAATGTAACAGAGGTGAAATAACACATCTTTCCCAGCTCCAGCTGTCTGAGATATTTTGTACCACCCCAAAATACAAGTGTAGGAACTTATTTTTGCTCCACACAATGACAGCCCAAAGACCTTTTAGTCTGCATGGAGAAGTGTTCGTAATCCCATTGGCAAAATGAATGTTTTGGTATAAGTGTTCTTGGAGATTCTGTAACCTATTGATTCCATGATAGAAAACCTGGAGAATTTGCCAGGTGAGCTCTTGCCAGGCTAGGTGATGGGCCCACTCGAGTGGTAGCTGGGCACTTGGCAGGTGAGGTTGCCATGTACAGGCTAGAGAAGACCCAGTGTGTGAGCCAGAGAGACTACCCAGAATAGTTGCCTACGAGTCAGGATTTGAGTTGGCTTTTTGGAATGATACAGCAACTAGGTACACAAATACATTCTTCATGGTACTTCTTGTCCTGGTTTATATGCCCTGATACTGTATGGCCCTGATACTGTATGCCCTGTAAAAATATTACAATATCCCTATCCATTAAACTTCTTTTTCCCTCTGGCCTTCCCAATCCTCTTAAAGTGCTCAAGTACACACACAGACACACACACACACATCCTTTTTCTACTTTTTCATAGTAAGCTTTAATTGTCATAGCTCAAGATTCACTGGAAAGCCTCCCAGCTTCTGTTAGGTTCAAGAAATTATAATAGTTATCAAGGCAGCAAGTTAGAATAAGCACATTCTGAAATGTACACTATCCAAATGGCAATGATTTCAAAAGTTTCAAAACTGACAAACATATAGCTGCTTATGAAAATAAGAAAAGAGCTATTTCCTGAAAGAAAATAACCAAAGGGATTATTTAATAATTGTCAGGAACTAAAACCATTTCATGTGAGGAAAGAAGGCATTGGCATCAGTCAAAGCATACAGTGCAGGATCTCTCCAATCTCTGTGGCTGTAGATTCAGCTAACACTACCTTTCAGGAGCACAGGGTAGAAAACTGAGAGAACATTGAGAAAATTGAGAGGTAGAACACCGAGAGAACTAACCTTAAATGCATTCATTGAAAACAAGAAAGAATGAAAATATGTACAAGTGTTCAACTCTGAAATCTATAAATAGGACAGCGCAATAAACAAAAAAAATCAGCCAAAACAAATATCAAAGAGAAAATGAACTAACTGGGGGAAAAACCAATCTGGTGGTGGTGTGGGGTAGCAGGTCAAGCCACTGCTTGGGACACTTGCATACCATATCAGAGTGCCTGGGATTAAGTCTCGTTTTTGCTTCTGATCTAGCTTCCTGCTAACATGCCTAAGATGCAGAAAATGATGGCCCAAGTGTTTAAGTTCTTGCCCAACTGTGGGAGTCTTGGATGAAGTCCCTAGCTCCTAGCTTCAATCTGGCCCAGCTCTGACTATGTAGTGATTTGAGGAGTGAATCGATAGAAGATTCTCTCTCTCTCTCTCTCTCTCTCCTCCTTTCAAATTAATAAAAACAAATCTGATCAACAAATCAAAATCTGTTGCTTAAAAAAGACAAAATAGAAAAGATCTTGAGGTTAGTCATGAAAATGAAAGATATAGGAAAAATACATAATATTAATATTAAGAAATAACTCTTCCTTTTCCATATTTTTTTCTTTCTTCCTCTTCTTTTCTTTCTTTCTTGAGCAATTCAAACCTCAAGCCATTAGCTGGGGTTGAGCAAGGTAGATATATACACAGGATGGTTATTGGAGGCTCATCATAAAATGTCAGAGACCAAACTGGGTGTACAGGATGTCCCCATGGGAAAGGCAGGCTGATAATAGCCTACAAAAGACTGAACAATGAGGGAAGTTTCCACAAGAAGAGTCACCTCAAAAAGAAATTGAGGGGCCAGCATTGTGGCAGAGCAGGGTAAACTGCCATCTGTAGTGCAGGCATCCCAAGTAGGCACTGGTTCAAGTCCTGGCTGCTCCACTTCCAATCTAGTTCCCAGCTAATGTGCCTGGGAAAGCAGTGGAAGGGACCCAAGTACTTGGGCCCCTTCACCCGCTTGGGAAACATGGAAGAACCTCCTGGCTCCTGGCTTCAGATCTGTTCAGCTCCAGCCACTGTATCCATTTGGGGAATGGACCAGCAGATGGAAGACCTTTCTTTCATTCTCTCCTGCACTCTCTCTAACTCTACCTTTCAAATAAATAAATAAATAAATCTTTAAAAAAATGGAAAGCTTGCACAGTTTTTTTTTTCCATAATACACATTTTCCACTAACATTTTTGATCCATTGTGGCTTTATTTTCACTTATGTAATGTGTTTTCAATTTAAGATAAACAAATAGTTACATAAGAAAAATAATACAACTTTAGGAAACATCTTAACAATTAATTAAACATCTTATTAAAAATTTATATTTTGTTGACTTTGTATGTTCATTGGCAATAAAAAGAATATGTGCATTATATTGAAAATTCCCATTCATTTGTGTCTGACTTCAATAAAATTTTACTGTTTTTCTTGGTGAGGTTTCTTCCACTTTTGTTATTTTTAGTCTCAACTATCTTGTAATTTTTCAAAAACGAATTTGAATGATATGTTTTTATCTCCTTTTTCTTATTGATCATTGCTTGTTATTT